>NW_027271219.1:510000-605000 GCF_040938485.1 Diadema antillarum
TCTCAGTGAACAAAAAAAATATGCCAAAATAATAATTTTTTTTCTTTGGCTCAATCATATCCTTCCCGTAGGTCTAACATACGTGGAAGATTCATGGCGTTCATCATGATTAGTTCAATGGAATATCTCATAGCAGGAGTTTAATGAATTTGACTTGGTAGGCGCTATATTGAGTTATCTATAGTTTGACGCTTAAAGAGCATTGTTTCATGGAGATCTATGCCCTTGTCAGGTGCACAAATTTCATCATCCTCAGATCCTCATCGTAATTTCCATCACTAAACAACTGAATGGATCAGTACACATGTTTGATTAAAAATTTGTCACACAACGGTAGCATTTCAAATTCCATGCTTGTTTGTTTTTTCAGGGCATAAACAGACTACATAATGGCACCGTTTGCCTTTGCCGCATTTACGAGCATTCAACTGGTAATGTTGTTTTCATATATCGAAAGAGGTGGCAGCAGTCCGGCTTTGTCCAATGACTCACCTACAACAGGCGTGGAAACAGATGGTACGTTGCGGAAAACCATACAAACCGTGCTATATGATGGTACAAGGTTTGAAGAAGAAGCAACAACGCAGATACCTGGAGAAGACCCCGGAAACAGGAACCTCTGGACAAGGCCATCAGAAGTAGAATGGTCATCTTCAAGAGCGGTAAATCCTGATTATGCGGTGCCTTCCAATGAGGAAGTTGGGTCTAATATCAGTCCTAATAAAGCCCTGTCCACTGGATGGTCCTGGCAAGATATAGTTTGGTCGTGGTGGTTGATCCTTCAGATGTTCACCGCCATGTTGGGTATTGTGGGCAATTTCTTGGTGATCATCGTCCTTTTCACCCGAAGAGAGCTCAGTCGGTCCACAGATACTTTGATTGGTGCTCTGGCTGCGGCGGATCTCCTTGCGTCCGTGTTCATGATACCACTCCCTCTGCCTTCCACGGTTCCTTCATCAGTGCTTGGGCAGATGTACTGCAAAGTAGTTTACACCTCCATGTTTCTCTGGGTATCATTTGATGCGTCAATATTTACCTTGACGACCATAGCTGTGGAAAGGTACATCGCTGTGGCTTATCCTTTCCATTTTAAACAGCTGGTAACTCGGAAGAGGGTCGTCGTCGTAATCGTAGCGAATTGGATTGTCGCGTTCATGATCACTTCTTTCGAATTCAAAGTTGCAAGCGTCGAAAACTCCACGAATCGATGCTCTTCAGCATTCCCTTCAAAAGCTGTCCAGATGCTAATCGGAATAATTTTGTTCCTTATGCTCTTCGTCATTCCCGCCTTGTTGTCACTCACTATGCAGGCAATGACGGCGCATACCCTTTATCGCCAGTCTCGGGTGTTCCGTAAAGAAGGCAATCAAGAGTTTGCATCGAATCCATCGGCTAGGCATTTAGCAGCCAGGAAACGCGTCTTACAGATGCTGTTTATTGTGGTTCTCGTCTTCATCGTGTGCTGGGCTCCATCGCAGTGTTTATACTTTATGTTCAACCTCGGATTGCTCCCACACTCGTACTTGTATAGCCCATTAAACAATGCATTAGTTGTCCTCTCCTTTGGAAACTCCTGCGCAAACCCGATCATCTACACCGTCCGTTATCCAGAGTTCCGCGCGGCGATAGGAGACTTGCTTTTTTTAAAGAGAGTGAGGGCTAGGACACCATTATTCAGCGACCGGACAGAGGGGAAAGCTGTAAATTCTGTTGAGAGCGTTGATGCTTAGTCGTGATTGGAGCTTAATGCATAATGTAGTCTTGAAAAAAAAAACCACAAAAAAAAACCCACAAAAAAAAAACTCTGCTAAATGTTGATCCCCGGCCTCTGAAAAGAAATATTCTTTACGGACTGAACTTTGATGCGTCTCACACAATCAAGTCGCTGTAAGTTGGTTTTATTTGACACGGCGGACACTGCGCTCGTCATAATGCACGACACAACATAATGTGCGATATTGAAAACTGTGAGTGATTAAAAATGCAAATTCATAGCAAATCTGTAGCATCTATTTTCCACTCAGCCTTTACGAGAAGCGTCGTAAAGTAAATGCACAAAACAAAACACATTTTTTGAATTACCTTTAATCTTTTTTTTTTCACTTTTTGGTGACTTTTTTTTTCATTTTTCAAGTCAAATTTGAGTACTGTACATCATTAAAATGGGGTTATATTATCATAATTTTTCGTTCATTGCAAAGTAGCTGTGGGATAGTCCTGTTTGCTTACTTTGCATGGTACCAATTTACAGCGATAAGTAATGTTGTATGGAAAGTAGGCCTAATTGGTGTGGGTTTTTTTTTCACTGAAGAGAAAGTACAATTGACATGGACGTAAAACATTACATTCTGTAAAGTGGCGATTTTACGATATATACACTCAAAGAGTGTATTAATACCCAGTGTCTCAAAACTCAAGATCCAAAAACCTACTCCAACTTTTACGTTCTGTAAATCTAGAGCTAAATAAAAAAAAAACGGTTGAGTACTAGTATTAGTATTAAAGTTCACGCAACTCTATTTAATAACCGTGGTGGCTTATGCGCATGCACGCAAAACAATGTGTCGAATTTGACAGCTGCCGTCAATTGCATACTGTATTTTATTACTACACTGTATGTTATGCAAAATGCAGTCATAACTTGTATAGCCGCACAAAAACACATCCTTCTTCTACATTTTTAATTCTTTCTACATCGAAAAGGTAGTTTTATTGATATTCGTAGGTAACAATTTAATTTGTGAAAGTAATTCCAAAGTAATCTGAAGCAATCAGAATAAGCTGAAACATGCCGTGCCGTATACACGTTTTGTTTGGATTCATTTCTGGATATTTCATGCAACAATAAAATAGATACAGTGCACTCCCGTTACAACGAACACGGCTATAATAAAATTTCGTTATAACGAAGTAAATCTTCTGGTCCCAAAATTATCATCATTAAAGTCTATAGTACAAAATTCGCTTATAACGAACACGATCATAGCAAAATTTCCGTTATAACGAAGTCTTTTCCGAGCGCCACAGACAAAGAAAATGAAAAGAAATGTGCTCTGTTATAACGAAATGCGAATTGCTTTCGAAAATACGTAGCGAAACAAGCATTTATAGCGTCTCTGCATGGGTGAACGCTTCACACCACTGTGTGTTCGCTCCTTGTGTCACGTACAGTTTCTGAGGGGAACTTGTGTTTATTATTGTAATACAGTTATCCCATCACATTTCACATAGCTTTCATGTGTATGATGAGTATTCAGCAAACAGAATATGATATATATAATACGTGGTTTCCTTGTTTTCGTTATATATTGTATTTGTTCGGTTATAACGAAATTTCGTTATAACGAAAGAAAACTGCCGGTCCAGAGCATTTCGTTATAACGGGAGTGCACTGTATCCCCAAAGAAAGCAAAAACAAAACAAAACAAAACAAAAACAATTGGCGAGGGTGGTTTTTACAATTTTAATCTAAAACTTCTGTTTCAAAATGTTACTGATCCGCTGGTATGGTATTTTTTTACCGAATAAAGACAGTGAAAAACTAGATATATCGCCACGGCGACTGATATGCCTCCGCCATAATGCATGGTTCTCCTAATAGGTCTATAGTACAATGTCTTGACAATGTGTGATGACAGTTTCAAACAATTGGCAAAATATTAAAATGACAGGTTTGACACAAATGTGCTGAATGTTCACTTTCCTAGAACTAGGTTCAATTGGATGAATGATTAAAATGTCAGAGTGCAGGTATTTGGGGAACTGATGATTTTTAATTGACTTTTGACCCTTTTATAAGTTTATGCATTGAGTAATTTTTCAAGGTATTGATAAAAAATATAATTTCAGTATCAAATGGGAAAATAGCATTATCTAAACCTGGCCTTTGACCTTTGACCTCACAGTTCCAAAGAGAATCACTGTTAGGTTGAACATGCATAAATATGTAAGTTTCATGATGATACCTTAAGTTACTTTTGAGACGGCGCCGGAAGTGGGGGGGGGGGGGGGGCAAAACGCATTTTTGTCCCCCCAAAAAGCCCCCCCCCCCAAAAAAAAAAAATAATAATAAAAATAAAAAATAATAATAATAAAAGTAAATGAATAAACAAAGAAAATAAAATAAATATGTATAAAGGGAAAAAATATGGCTACAATCGGCAGCTTTTGGACTGTAAAATGTCAAAATTTTCAAGCTCGCTCGCTCGCATCCAGCAGTTGAGCCCGTTGCGCCTCCCCTTAATTTCTAAAGCGAAAAACATAGCTACGACGGCAGTTGTTGGACTCTAGAATGTCAAAATTTTCAAGCTCGCTCGCTTCGCTCGCTCGCATTGAATCGTTATGCCATTCTCCTAATGTTGCTGACAGTAATTGCCAGTAGTTGCGCCCGATGCCCCCACCCCTTAATTTCCAAAGCGAAAGATAAATATAGCTACAAACGGGAGTTTGGGGACTGTCAAAATTTTCAAGCTCGCTCGCTTCGCTCGCTCGCATTGAATCGTTATGCCACTCTCCTAACGTTGCTGCTAGTAATTGCCAGCAGTTGCGCCCGATGCCCCCTTAATTTCCAAAGCGAAAGATATAGCTACAAACGGGAGTTTTGGGACTGTAAAATGTCAAAATTCTCAAGCTCGCTCGCTTTGCTCGCTCGCATTGAATCCTTATACCATTCTCCTTATATTGCTGCCAGTAATTGCCAGCAGTTGCGCCCGATGCACCGCCCCATCAATTTCCAGAGTGAAAGATATAGCTACAAACCCCAGTTTTGGGACTGTAGAATGTCAAAATTTTCAAGCTTGCTCGCTTCGCTCGCTCGCATTAAATCGTTATGCCATTCTCCTAATGTTGCTGCCAATAATTGCCAGCAGTTGCGCCCGATGCGCCCCCATTTATTTCCAAAGCGAAATATATAGCTACAATTAAAACTCCAGTTTTGGAACTGTAGAATATCAAAATTTTCAAGCTCGCTCGCTTCGCTCGCTCGCATTTTATTGTTATGTCATTCACTTTATGTTGCTGACAGTAATTTGTCGATCGTTTCACACCGTCATTCCATAATCCATGTAAGGAAAACTTACAATGTTCCTCAATGACTGCGTTGTTGAATGTATCACATTCCGTAATGTATTGTAGTCCCGTTATTGCTCACGCACACACGCACAAGCATACAGACCGTCAAAATTACTTTATGGTTCCCCCCATGTTTCGACCCACCGTACGCCGCTTTACACACACACACACACACACACACACACACATATATATATATATATATATATATAATAGATGTGTGTGCGTGTGTGTGTGTATGTGTATATTGTGTAACATATGCATGGTCTAACCTTGAGCCCCCTCCAATGTTTGCCCCCCCCCCCCCCAATCCAAAACTGCTTCCGGCGCGCCTGATATGGAGGAAAAAGTGCAATTCAGCACTTTCGCTTGACCTTTGACCTTTTGACCTTTGACCTTTTGGCAAGAAACTTCCCACAGAATATATATTGGGTAATGCATGTATACATCAAGTTAAAAAAACCCCTTCATTCATTGCATAAATATAAGGAAAGTAGTGATATTTTGAGGAGTTGACCTTGACCTTTGACCGCCTGACCATTGACCCATGACCCCCAACTTCCCTAGATAATCACTGCCCATCGGTACAAGCATATATACTAAGTTCCATGAAGATACCTTGAACCATTTGCGAGATATGGAGAAAAACATGAAATTTCAATTTTTTTTTTCACAAAATAACCTGTGACCTTTGATCCTGTGACCCTAAAATCCACACAAAGTATTATCCCCCAAGGATATACCCTCATTCCAAGTTTGATGTAAAACCACCGCACGGTTCTTGAGATATCGACAAAAGCAAAATGGGACGGACGGACGTACGGACGGACGGACGGACCGACCCGACGACCCGAAAACATAATGCCTCCGGCCACTTCGTAGCGGAGGCATAAAAATAGCAAATCGTACTTTCATATGTGAGTAAAATGACACTTCTGACAGAGGACAGCATGTCAAAGTTGTTTTCAGAAGGGCCAATTTGTAACAGGCTTATGTACCTTTTTATATGTCGCGACACACACCCAAAAAACGATATGAGCCTTATTTCAATAGTATAAGTATCACTTGTATAAATAGCCATGCTTTCAGAACTCAGTGACTGATTTGGGTAATCGAAACATTTGTCTGATCGCGAAACATATTTGTGCTATTTAAAGGAATAGCAAAATGACTGATAAGAATGCCGACTGCAGATCAATTACAGACTTTAAAATACAAATGAGGTGGTTTTGCACTGTGCGTCTTGATATTGATTATTTTTCAACTTGTATAATTTATCTTCTCTTGTTGTATTACAGGATATCTTAATATACACTTAGATAAGCACTCATCTCAGTACGCGCACAAGTTCAACGACCTCGTCAATTGCCAAGGAACCCATCAGTTGGTGACAACACCCACACATGATCATGATTATGTTCTCGATGTCATCTTGGTCCCGCAATCTGAAAGATTGCTTCTTTCTCTGTATCAGGGTAAATACCCCCGGCTAAATACTGGTTTAATAGTGATACGGACATAGTAAAGATTAGGGTTAAAGTTAGAGTTAGGTTTAGGGTTTAAGTTTGGGTTAGGGTTAGGATTAGATTCAGGATTGGCATAAGGGTTATGGGAAGGGGAAGGAGAAGGGGAAGGGGTAATTGTCCAGGGGTAACTGCCCTAGAAACGATGCCTCTTTTCATCTAGCAACGTAAATGACATTAACAGAACTTAGTTCGCCAGCGATGTGTCTGGCACTAGCATTAATGTTCTTTAATAGCAACAAGCAACAACGGAAGTTGATAATGCTGTGATCCGCTAGAACTCAGAACTCAGCAAGTTACTGGACATTCACGTACCAGCGAAGTAAAACTCGGACAGTCAAACCTCGTCAGTTGGTAAAGTCCCAGGTAGGCCTATTACTCTGGTAACTGTGAAGCACAGAAAAATGGAGGAAACTTGAATAGAAATGGCGCAACAGTGGAAAGCTGCAGACACTTGGTCTAATTGATCCTTTACAATCGGCTTATTGCCCGCACCAGTGTGGAGATCACCCTATTGATGAATGTTCCTATATAAATTTTAAGGGAAGTGGATTGCAGATCGGTCACAGCAATAATTTTGTTAGATCTGTCTTTGGCCTTTGACACTGTACATCACAGAATCCTCGTCAATTCGTCAATACTCTCGTAAATCTGGGTATTCAGGGACAGGTTCTTCAATGGTTTAAATTGTACCTATTCCATCTTTCACGATCATTTCTTTTAATAGTCGCACATCTTGCTGAAAGCCATGAGGCTGTGGTGTGCCTCAAAGCTCTATGTTGGCGGGCCGGCACCTTTTTTTTTCCCCCTTCTTTTTCACATGTATTCATTTGATCAGTCTGCGGAAAATATTTGAGTAGTATGTCATTCTGTTCAGCATCGATTCGACCTACATGCAGATGACATTGTACAATTTTTGAATCTTTTCCGCCACGTCAAATCCAAGCATCCCATGCACTGCGCAGTCTAGAAATTGCATCATCGATGTTGATGCCTGTATGTGGTCTACCTCATTGCTCCTAAACCGCAGCATTTATGAATTTATTCTTTTTGGCTATTATCTCACTTGAACAAGTTGGATATCGATTCTATTTCCTTTGCAGGAAACAATATGTATATCCCTCTGTCAATAGTTATATGTTACCTACTTTACATAGTTAAATGCCTGATTATATCAATAACATTTCTTAATCAGTTCGTTATCAATTGTGCACCATTGCCTTTATTCGTAAGTAGACCTACTTACATGCAGGCCTACCAGTATTAGCACGAATGCATCAATATTATGCGCACACTCAGAAAATACATAATTCCTTCGGGTCTCAAGGCTTTCTCATCTCATGCAGTTCTTAATACATGTACATGTACAATGTACTTGTACCACCACTCTTTATGAAAAGATATGTTTCGGTGGCCCGGGCTACCACAGAAGAAGAAGAAGAAGAAAAAAGTTGTGTCGAGCCTTGTACACACGTATATGTATTAATATAATTATGTATGTAGGCCGACGTACGTGTATATCTGTGTGTGTGTGTGTGTGTGTGTGTGTGTGTGTGTGCGCGTGTGTATGTGTGTGTGTATTGATGTATGTAGCATTTCCTCCTATACAGTGCACTCTCATTTTAATGAACACGGTTATAATGAAATTCTGGTTATAACGAAATAAAATTCAGGCCGCAACATTATCCGCTCTACGTATACAGTGTATGTTTTTTATTGTTTATTTGTTCGGTTATAACGAAATTTCGATACACTGTATAATGAAAGAAAAGTGCCGGTCATGAGGTCTCCGTTATAACGGCAGTCCACTGCATGAGTAATTGTCAATTACAGAGCATTTTCTTTTACTTATTCACTGGTTTAAGGTACTTTTTTTTGGGGGGGGGGGGTGACTTCTTTCCATATCACCACGTGAGAAAAGCTGTGTCTCTTTAATCTGATTAGTATATTTTCAACTTAAATCAAATCACGCTGCAAAATTTACAGGGGTTTAGAATACATTGTATTCTCTGCTGCAAGTAAGTACACTGTATCTTTTCAGAGGAGAGTCAGACTGACATGAATCCTGATTTAATGTTAAGGTAAACATCCCCCTTTCTCCCATCCAAGATGTTTTCACACCTTACAAAACAAAGTAATGCATATACACAAACTGCTATAATCTTAATGTGATGATTTATTACACTTTCATGCTGAAACCACAGAAGAAAATAAGACTTTAAACTGCATTGTATACTGACTCAAACATAAACGACAAACATGCTAAAGCAAAGATCATTTGGAAATCATCTATTCAATTGATTGGTTTGAATAGCCATTCCTTTTACAGTAAGTATCAGACCCGTAAAATTCACATTACACTCTGATTGCCTTGACACATGTACTATATAAATCGTATTAATATTGGAAAGATAATAAGTGAGCGGATATGGCAGGTTACGGATTGCCTCAGTAGCTACGATGCTGACAAGTGCATTGTAACAAGCCCTACAGCTCTCATCACAGAAAGCGCTTTCATGGTCTTTGCTGCAACTGCAACTCAAAAATCCCAGTCTCCTCTGACATGGTACAAAGTAGAATAATATGGGTGACAGGCACACATAATGACTACGGCACGACAAAGTACTGGCAAGTTTAAAGCCCTTTCAGGATTACGTCAATTCACTGCTCAATGTTTCTTGCAGACTGAGAAGGTTGGCTACAAAACAGAAACATTTTGGCTTGATGTCCACATAAAGTGGAGGACCTTGCGTGCATGCTACGGACTCCCACATGTTCCCCCTTTGGTAGGTACAAAAATGTCTGCTGTAAGTTAGAAGCCGACAAAAGATCAATCATATTGTGAAGTTTCATCAGAAGAATAAGTACGAATGAGAGATGAACCACACAAGTAGATTTCATAGGAGGAAATATTAAGTCGTTTTTACTTGTACTTGCTTTGGTGCGATCAGTATGCTGTTATTAATTGTGGAACATTGACAGTGGGGTAAGCATTTTTTAATGCAAACGTAAGCATTACAAGAGAACTGACTTCACTTACCTTTAATAACCACACTGGTTAATCACAGAAAAATAGAAAAAAAAAGCAAAATGCAAACAAAGAGGATTCCTTGAATGTAAAATGCCAAGATTGGAGAGTGATCCATTAAAGTTAATCTGATAAAAAAAGCAAAATCTTAGAATTTCAACATTAAAAATTTGACTGAAATCGGATGAAAAATAACAAGTTACGATATTTTGAAGTTTTGCTAATTTCTGCAAAACAGTTCATGTACAGTGGATATGAATATGCAAATGACTGAGCTAACCATGTCACAACCTTACAATCTTCCACTGATCATGCACAAAAAAAAAAATGACGAAAATCCAGTGTTTCTGTCATTAAAGTCTGATACATGATGTTATTTCAGGTTGAATAACTTCAGAATAGTGATCAGTTAGATACACCAGGATTTAAGCCTCGGGCATAATTGCGTTTGAATGAAAAACTTGACATTTTAAAATTTTATGTACAAACTATTTGGCAAGTTGTGAGGGGATGACATGCTCACTTTGCCATTTGCATATTCATATTGAAGAGCTGTTTCCTGAAAAATTAGCGAAACATCAAAATGTTATAACTTCCCTATTTTTCACCCACTTTCGATCAAAATATTTATCGTTGAACTCGTAATATTCTACTCTTTATTATCAGACTGATAAATGTTTGGACTGAATATTCTCCTTTAATATAAGAGTAACAAAGTGAATCTTGCTTGCCAACAGTTTATCGTTATATCCCTGCTCTCAGGGTTAAACTTTTTAGTGAACAAGACATGATTTCAAAAGTGTAAATGATACGTTCTTAGATCACCACATAATTATGACCATTCAAAGACATTCACTTCGTAATTCTTTTTTTTTAAGATGACTAACAGATATGTTACGGTTATAAAGGATTATACTGAACTTATTAGTACTGTACATGGTAAAACTGGATTTCTTTCCACATTTCCTGAGCATGAAGGCAATACAGATCATTATTTTTCTTAAACTATGCCATGTAGCACATGTTAGTAGTGTATCTTTAATAAATCAGTCCAACACAGTATTTTCTGTAAACTACACTCGTAATACTACTTCCGTATTTGTCGTCTCATTGATGAATTTGGCAGGTCAACTAAGTATTAGCATATCTTTGTGCACATAGACAAGGGCTATCAATGAAAGTTTGATCAAGTTCCAGTATTATTATCTTTTTATTTTTTTTTCAAAAATACTGCTTTCCAATTATTCATCCTGAATAATGCTGAATGCCCACAATCAAAGTGCAGCAAGTGAAATTGGTCACCTTTGTCCTGGCCAATGTGTGTTTGCAGTGATTTGATTATAAAGTCATCAATGCATGCATAATTATGACTAACGTATAGCTTGCATACTATATTATAATATCATGCCAAATTGGAATTAAAACATGCGCTTCATCGCACTGGAACATCTAACTTGAGAGCTCAGTGTTCAAATCACTGAAACCACTGCACGCCCACAATGAAGTGATAATGATAATAATAATAATCTTAATAACAAATATGAATTTATACTGTGTATAATCCAATTCGTAGAGCAACCAAGGCACATATTGTATATATTATTATTATCCGGTGAATGGATACATTATTTTCCACCAACTGACAGTGACATTGCTCACTCCCCACTCCCTGGGGAGCATTTCAGCCAGTCGCCATTTTAGAGGCGCGCACATGCTGATCAACCAACATAAACATTCTCATCCTACCGGGTACCCATTTATACTCCTGGGTGGAGAGCAGCAACGTGGATAAAGTGCCTTGCCGAAGGGCAAAATGTGTTGGGCTTCGCATGGGCTCGAACCCTCAAGTCCATACCACGCTCATGTAGTTCAGGGACGAGCACCTTTATCCACTTGGCCACGACACCACCACAATGGATTGCGAGAGGATAAATAGAAGTGACAGATCGGACCTCATGTTCAACTTGACCTTACAACATAGAAAGACAGGTTGAGGTATATTTTGCCACTAACCCTCTCTGAGCCACAAATCTTAACATCCTATTGAAAGTGTATGCAATCATTATGTGACCCGCTACAACAAAAGGATCCAAAATTCTGGGGAGGTCGATTTTCTGAAAATGGCATGACATTATTCCCTTACTCTTCCGCTTTAATTTTTGAACACGACTCATAAAAGTACTCGGTTGCAGAGTGTGATGGAGAACCGTGATTTGCCTTGGTGAAACCAGGGTGGGATGGAATGAAAGGTGTCCATCCGGGACACGAGAGTTGGAGTTGGCAAACATGGCGTGAACAGCTGTAGTCATTCGGTGCTGATCCAAGAATGTTTTGTCGGTGTATGACAGAAGTTATGTCGGTGCTGACGGGTGTTCTGTTGGTGCATGACATGTGGGGAACATGTCTGGGAAATGAACATACAAACAAGCCGTCTTTTGGTAGTATTTCGGTGTTTGGTACATCGGGGTCTAGGAACACTACCCCCTGGAAAACCACCCTCCGGATAACTACCACTGGGGTAATAACCCCCCAGGACAATTACCCCCTAGGGCAACTACCCGCCGGACAACTACCCCCACCCCCCTAGGACAATTACCCCGTAGGGTAATTACCCCCTAGGACAACTACCACCCGGACAACTACCCCCCTAGGGTAATCACCCCTCTGGGCGATTCACCCTTAGGACAACTACCCCACGGATAACTACCCCCAGGATGACTACCCCTGGATAACTACCCCTAGGATAACTACCCCCCAAATAACTACCCCCCGGATATCTACCTCCTGGATAACTAACCCCCGGATTACTACCCCCTGGATAATTACCCCCGGATAGCTACCCCCTGGATAACTACACCCCGGATAACTACCCCCTGGATAACTACCCCTCGGATAACTACCCCTGGATGATATACCCCCGGATAACTACCCCCTGGATGACTATCCCGCGGATGACTACCCCCAGATAGCACTATCAAATAATACATTATTACAAAAAAAAACCAACAACTCCAGTGAATTCAAATACAGATACAACTTAAACAATCACTGAATATTACCGATGCCCCACCCTGACCTGATGGTGTTAGCTCATCCAGCAAAACTGGTGATTGGATTTATGTTATTTCAGAAAAGCAAATGTATTATCATGGTACCATGGCAACACATTGCCCAACGATGATCAAAGATATGTTCCGCTCATTTAGAACTAATTATCCTAACCAAAATCTCAATGCAGAAACCTGACCAATGGAGTGAGCAAAACACTGGTAATATATATATTTTTTTTTTCTAAAAATACTGTTTCCGTGACAACACATTGTCTAACACCGACAAATGACGAAGGTTGCTCTACGATCGGGATAACTACTACCCTCATTAGTACCCCTGGTATAACAACTATTACCCGATAGTTAATACTACCCTTGGGAATTACTACTGCAATCTTCAAATTTCCCAGTGCGATACCCTCCAGGGCAATCCCAGGGCTAGCCCCGAACAACTTACCTCCACGGCTATTCCCCACAGGGCAACTATTTCCCCCCTCCCCCGACAACACCCCCCCCCCCCCCATAAATACCATCAGGACAATTTCCCCAAGACAATTACCCACCAGATAGACCGGGTGATTACTCCCTATAGAGCTCTCCCACTAATCGTGATAGCCTACAACTACCTCCGAACATCAAACTTCTTACCACATATCAGATACTTATCACATACGACTTATCACATACCAGATAAAGAATGCAATCGTTCCGGACATTATAGATTGCAGTTATAATCCTCAGTGTTAGGGGAACAGATACATTTTAAGTTTGGATTTAAATATTTTTTTTTTTGTATATAGATGACAGTTGCCTCATCTGAATAGGTAGCAGATTCCACAATTCTGGTCCAATAAAGGAGAAAGCACGATCACCCCATCCATGTTTTCCTCTGGATATTTGGAGTAACAACACATCTGATGGTGAACGTAGACTTCGTGTCGGATTGTATTTGGGAATAGAATAGGTATACGGGGAAAACGGTTTAAACCGAATGATGTACTATTAACAAGATCATAAAAATGAATTTATTTTTTTTTTTTTTACTACAGGAAGCCGATGTAAGAACGGATGATTGGTGATAAAATTATGGAATAAAACTTAGTATAGTAAAAGTTAATAACCGGGAGGCAGAATTTTGCAACCGTTTAAGTTTTGTGACATTTTTTTTGGAAGATTACTCAATAGCAAATTCGAAAAACCCAACCGAGAAGAAGCCAAAGCATGATTAAACATATCAGCCATGGGCGTAAATCCCGGGGGGGGGGGGGGGATGGCCTGTACAATCATTCCCCCCCCCCCTGAAATTTGAGGAAAAAATGGAGGAAGCAGAAATGTGATTGTATCAATTTTGGCATATTGCATGACGTTCGTAAGCCCGCCTTCAGACAGGTAACAGAGCTGAACAGTATTCTATCTTGTAGGATAATACATACATCATTTTCTCAAGCGCTCGCTCGCTTCGCTCGATACTTTTAATTCGCTAGATACTTTTAATTGACGGAGGGTTACCCCCCCCCCCCCCCCTCCAAAAAAGGGGGAGGGGATGGGAGGGAGAGGGGGAGGGGAGGGGGTAATGGCCGGGCGGCCAAGTACCATCTAGGCCAAATGAAATTTTTGGGCACTGTTTTCATGTCAGTCTTATAAAAATCACTGGTCTTAGACAATACAGTGAGTCCACAACATGAACAGTCTGTGACCAGCGATCTTGTAAACCACTATCAATAGGCCTATATTAGGCCTATATTTGTGAAGATTGTCAGTAATGACAACTTTCATGAAATGGTGTCCAGTGTTTCATGAAAGTCGACAGCCCTGACAAGTTGTCAGTCTCTGACAACTTCGATAAAATTCTTAGTTTTGATTGGCTGAGAAGCTCTCCCTGACTGTTATGGGGATTGTCAGAAACTGACAACTAATAGGCCTAACTACGGGGCTGGCAACTTTCATGAAACGGTGATCAGCTTCCCGCTTCCAGGGGCGGATCCAGGAATTCTGTAAAAGGGGGGGGGGGATAACGAATATTTCTGGTGCCACTTCCGGGTTTCATTTCATTTTTCCCTTTTTATTTCCTTTGGTTTTTAACGAAAAATAAAGAGGGGGTGCCCCCTGGATCCCTCCCTCATCCGGTCCTGTGTAATTGTCAGAGGTAAAGAAGTCAGGGGTAAAAATGTCATAAACTTACATATTTTGATAGAAACAAAAATCAAGTATTTTACCAAAAGGTTGGGCGTACATGAGATCCCTAATTTCTTGTCTTAAAAGAAAAACGAAATCGCCCTCGTGCGGGAGGGTTATAACCCCCCCCCACACACACACACACATTTCCGTTAATTTCTTTGTCAGCTTGTCTTATACTTTCTTGACAAAAACTGCTTGATATAGAAACAAAAAATAAATATTTCACCAAAAGGATGCACCCGGGGCCCATTTCATTAAAAAAAAAGAAAGTTGATATGATAACAACTCTTGTGGAATGGCAATTGCCATAGTAACAACAAGAATCCAGCTTCCTGATTGGCTGTTGCCATTGGAAGTTGCCATTCCAGCAAGAGTTGCCATCCTAACTTCTTTTGTGAAATGGGGCCCAGATTGGTCATTTTCGCTCTTCAAAAATTGATATGAAAAATGCAGTCAATCTTTTCGATGTTACCTTGAATATGAAGGGTAGGGTACCTGCTTGAAAATGCATTATCTATTTTATAAGGAGGGACTGAGATGACATCCGCATCATTGCTCCGACCGACGATGTCAGAGCTAACACACTCCACCACCTTCATCGGAAATTACTATTTTAGACACTTCCCATGTTTCAGGTGCACAACAAGCAAGGGTAGGGGGATGCAGCACTCTCCTCGCACTGCGGGAGTGTAGAGCCACTTGGCACTTTATTTCTAAGGATTTTTTTTTTTTATTAGGTAATGATCTTGAATAAGATTTTATGGGTACAGGACAGCTTTGTAGTTGTTCTTCAGTTTGGTTCCAACATAAGCAAGGATTAATTAGGAGATATTTCCAAAATAGAAAACATGGTTATGTTATTTTCTGTTCAAAAGAAATGACAAAAAATTAAATGATACATAATAATCAATATAATTATATTCATATAGAAATACATATAGAAATATGGTAGATGATTTGCACATGCAGGCCTGAACGAACAAATGATGAATATCGGGAAAATGATTGCGAAAGTTTAAAGTAATTCTGTGCTTCTTTGCACTAACAAAAGGACAGCAACCTTTTGACTTGATATCCTTGGAAGAAAATAGGGTTAAGAATGCGTTGGAAACTAACAACAACGACAAAATAAATGTATCCGTTCCATAAGTACAATTACACTATGAAACAGACACACAAAAAAGCAAAATATGGAAAAAAAAGAAAAAAAAATCTTGATGTCGATATACAACTGGTGTTCAATTTACTGCAACTAGTGAAAACTCTCAAACATCGTTATCCAAGGTATGCAAGACTGTGGGCTAAAATGCCCTATCGATCGTACGATCTTGTAGGAGAAACTAAAAAGTAACTACGTTGATATCAAAAACATCTGTGCACCAAGATTTCGCTTCTGTCGTGAGCGAGGTTTGACCCCAATATCCCTCTTATCTTTATCTCCCTCTTGTCTCACTAAAGCTTTTCTCAGTGTGTACTTTCACAAATCGATTTAATGGATTCATTTCGTTGGTGGTTTTTTTTTTTTTTTGCATTCCTTTCCTCCTCCTTACCCTTTCTCTTTGTTGCCTCATCTACAATCGATAAATTGTTTTCATGTTTTCATTTTGCCAAGGACATGGTCTCCCCTCCCTCTTCTACCGCCGTTGAATGAAATCGATAATATTTTCAAGAAATCCCAATAAAGAAGGATTCGACAGTACTGATAAAATTGATACTGAAACTCCCTTAGATTGCATTAGCGTACTATTCCTGAGACCATTCAACCCCTCTTTTGTTGTGCACGATGCATCTGCGCTGCACAAGAAGAAGAAGAAGGAGAAGAAGAAGAAGAAGAAGAAGAAGAAGAAGAAGAAGAGGAGGAAGAAGAAAAAAAAGGACGCAAGAGTGAATAGACAACACAGAGATTTTCTAATGGAGTATTGAAACTTTGAACTCTGTCATTTGTCCGGGTATCAATGTATAGTTATCTCTCCTTCTTTTTCATTTTTATTTTTTAGTGCGGGGTGGGGGGATGATTTACCCTATATGTTTTGCAAAGGAGAGGCAAGGAATACTTTCATATTAAGACTTTATGACACATCAACGTGTTACAAAACAGCAAATACTATCATGAAATATGAATACGTGAAACTACTGTCAAGCATCTGCTTCTATGTAGGTTCCCAATACACACAAATTCATTTATCCGTCGTGAAAATGATGAATGTAATAATGAGAATGAGTTCAATTGATTTTGCGTTATTTATCTTTTTCCCCTAAATACTGAATTTATAATTTGTTACTTTATATTGTCATGGATGGATATTGTAAATACAATGATTTGTGTGGAAACTGAATAAATGAAATGAAATGAAATGAAGAATGTATTATTCTAACCTTTTAACAAGTGAAGAGTTTGTTTGCAGAAACCGATAAGTCCATATTTGCCAAATGGAGATATTTGCGATTAAAGGTCAAGAAAAATAAAGAGAATAAAAAGAAAATGTTGGCCTCTTTTGACCATAACTTCAAAAATGTACCTTTATATGTAGTGACCAATATATCACTTAAAAGGTATTATTTTGTACTTTATGACAGAGAAAGTACTTCAAAATCTTCAAAAATGGACTTATCGGTTTTTGCGAACAAACTCTTCAAGTATTAAAATTATGAGACTTTTAATACACACAAATTTTAGCTTGACCAAAGGGTATCACCATGTACGATAACAGTAATGTATTAATGGAGACAGGTTGACAATGACTTTGCCCGTGGCTTTTCTATTCCATCCCTTGTCCTTTGCAAAAAATAGTAGAGCAAGTATTATCGCTTTGAGTTCCCGTACTGCAGTAGTTCAAATTCACATAATAAACTGTTCTCAACTTCTTATAAAACTGTAGGTTATTGTGGATACCATTTATTGTTTGAATACATTAAGCTTGTGTATCACATATATTAAAAAACGGAAACAAATATGGTATGCTTTTTGTTGCAAGACAATGTCCATCGGATAGCTGTATAATAGGGCATAAAAAGGAAATCCGTGTGTGAGAGCCGCGTCACACCCACGCACATAAAAGGATCCAGCTTCATTCATTCATCGCAAAAAAAAACAAAACAAAAACAAAAACAGGGTATAGATAACCAAGTAAAGTGGTCTGACCCAATCACCTACAACTGGACCTCATGGCAGAAAAGCAATTGCAGATGAATATGGGCTATCTAGACATCTTCTCAAATAGAAAATCAATCAAACAAACAAACAAACAAACGAACAAACAAATAAACAAACAAACAAGCAAACAAGCAAACAAATCGGATTAAACAACGTGATGCAAGAATCCGTTCATAAAATGAAATGCCCCTTTTGCCATGTTACGTAAAATTCCCATACACGTATTGCATCTCAGCTTGCATCCCTTCTCTCTCTCTCAAAAAAAAAAAAAAAGAGCGAGAGAAAAGAGAGAGAGAGGGCACTAATTTCAACGGAATGACTCCGTTCACTGATGAGCCGTCATTGGTTAGATTTATTACGCATGCGCAGGTTTATGGAATACCAGTTTATAACCTCACTGGTTGGCAGCTTTAGCTTCACTTTTGCATATATTTCTGAGAAATTAGATAGGGTGAAGAACCAAAAGGCTGTTTACGTGGGACGATAAAAAAGCAGTTCAACACAAGTTGTGTAAAAGTAAGTATCATATTTTTGTCTTTCCGAATGCATGTGTGCACATGTCTGTAATACATCAACATAGGATGTTGTTAGACCAGACTTCAATCTAAACTTAGAACAGCTAGAACAGAAAATATCTACGACTTGTTAGCAATCAGCTTTATTCTACGATCGCGATAGCTCAATGAGTACTATAATTATGTATGCGGTCATTTTATTTCATTTACAGAAATATGATTCCCGTGAAACTGCTACCAGTAATATTACAGAAAAAACAGAAAGTCATCTGACTTTTGATATGGTGAAATAGCATACCCTCCTCGTGCATGTATAGCCGAAACTTCACGCACGAATTGATGCGTTGAAGTTATTTCATCAGCATAATTAGTTCTTTAGGGTAATATCTTAAAGCAGGAGCATTTCAATTCAATTCAATTTCATGGGTTGTTGAACCAGTGGCTTTCTAGTCTCCAGTACTTTCTTGGTTGGACTCTCTATTGTGACGTTATTATTTCCGAGAAGCACATACTCCCTTCTTTGGAGCGTGAGGTTCCTACTCGTATAGTAAACTCCATCACTAAATAAATTTCCCAAGCTTGTAATTTTGTAAGTATAATGCATTTCTACTTCTATGTTACTTTGTTTTCCAGGGCATAAACAGACTATGGCCTTGTCTGTCTTTACTAGATTGACCAGCATTCGATTGGTAGGCCTAATACTGCTTTCATATTTGGAAAAAGGAGGTAGCAGTCCTATATTCTCCTCCACATCTGCGACCGATAAAAAAACAGAGAGCACGTTGTGGAAAACCATCCATAGCGACGCATATTACGATGTTACAAAGTTTGAAGAAGAAGTTGCAACGCAGGTGACTGCAGGAGACTTCGGGAGCAGAGACGGCTGGACCTCGCCCACAGAGGTAATCTCCTCATCTTCACGAGTGGTATTTCACGACTCTGTGGATCCTTCCAGTGACGGATTTGGGTCTTATATCAGTCCTAGTGTCCAGACGTCTTCTGGATGGTCCTGGAAAGCCACAGTCTGGTCGTGGTGGTTAATCCTTCAGATGTTCACCGCCACGCTGGGTATTGTGGGAAATTCCCTGGTGATCATCGTCCTTTTCACCCGAAGAGAGCTCAGTCGCTCCACAGATACTTTGATTGGTGCACTGGCTGCAGCGGATCTCCTCGCGTCCGTGTTCATGATACCACTCCCGCTGCCAGTCACGGTCCCTTCGTCCGTTCTCGGACAGCTGTACTGCAAAGTAGTGTATACCTCCATGTTTCTGTGGGTGTCATTCGATGCGTCAATTTTCACGCTAACGGCTATAGCTGTGGAAAGGTACATCGCTGTGGCTTATCCCTTCCATTTTAAGCATTTAGTGACTCGCAAGAGGGTCATCATTGTTATTGTTGCGAATTGGATCTTGGGGTTCATGGTCACATCTTTTTTATTCAATGTCGCAAAAGTTGATAAAACTTCGAACAACTGCGCTTCGGTGTTTCCATCTAAAGATGTCCAAATGCTCATCGGAACTATTTTGTTCTTAATGCTCTTCGTTATACCCGCCTTGCTGTCACTTACCATGCAGGCAATGACGGCCCACGCCCTGCATCGCCAGTCTCTGGTGTTCCGTAAAGAAGGCAATCAGGAGGGCCTATCGAACCCTTCGGCTAGACATTTAGCCGCCAGGAAACGCGTCTTACAGATGCTGTTTATCGTAGTTCTCGTTTTTATTGTGTGCTGGGCACCATCGCAGTGTGTCTATTTCGTCTTTAACCTCGGATTACTTCCAGACTCGTACTGGTATAGTCCATTAAACAACGCACTTGTCGTCCTTTCCTTTGGAAACTCCTGTGCCAATCCGATCATCTACACAGTTCGTTACCCAGAGTTCCGCACGGCAATCGGAGAGCTGTTTTCCGCAAAGAAAGGGAAATCTACGACACCGTTATTCAGTGAGCGGACAGAGGGGAAACCTGTAAAATCTGTAGAGAGCGTTGACGCGTAGTCTATGTTTGAACTTAATGGAATGTAATATTTATGGCATTCTTTAATTTCTTCACTTTATGTAAGATTAAATGACATATTTTTCAAAATAAACATGAGTATAAATTATAAAATGATAAAATGCTCGTCATTTTATCGTTGACCTACCAGCGGACGTACATCAAAGATATTATTTTCCTTGCGAGGAACAACTCCTTGCTCTTTGCTTGACAATATTGTGCACAAAGTTATTTTTTTTTCTTTCTATGACAAAAGGCATCATTTTTCGACATGCATAGAGACCGCTACCTTTTATGAAACTCGCTTACTGAAACCATGCTGAAGTTTGGATTAGAATTAAACATGCCGTGTATAGTTTTCGTTTGATATCGAATATGCTATTTACATATACAATGTACATCTTCATATACTTAAAAATAAGAATTTCCTCTTGTGTGTCCGGAAAAAGTGTTTTGTGCCTAGTATTTAGGATTAGTTTACCCATGTTATAGTCATGAACTGTCGTTTAGTAAACTAGCTATTATAAACACGATAAACATGCTTGTAACATTGCTCACTTAAAAGATGTTTATTTGCTCTAATCTGTGTACATACTTTCTCAACTTCTGCACTAAATTATGATTATCCACAGCCTACCAAGATTCTTTTTAAACGATATAATAATGTGTACTTTATTCTCTTAAACATGAAGTTGTTAGCTTTGAGGTTCGAGAAAAAAATATTAACTTACTGTTCAAGAAATATTTTATGATATCCTAAGTTGTTTGTGCTGTGTACTGATATTGTAAATTGCAGGGACGTCTTAACAACTAACTTCTACCTTCCTTTTTTTTTTGCGAATTGCATAGCTGATGCCATCTTGACTACTTTAAATGGGTGTGGTAATTGTTTCACTGAACACTATTAACTGTGCGCCCTGGCACCGACTTCAAAATGGCGTGGCAGCGGTGGATATCGCGACAACCGTCTTTTTTTTTCCGCCAACCATATCTCTGCCTTGTAAATCTTAGGGCCTCATTAATCAAATTGAAATGGGATTCCCGTTGCTGCATGAGTTTATTTTGCAAAGAAAACAAACAAACAAACAAACAAACTAAAAATGTATTCACGATCGTAAGAGACAAATATCATCACTTTTAAGATTTACTTACACAGGATTACACCATTCCATCGGTGGGTTTATTGGAATTTGGCGGACATATAGTTGATATGAAACTGATGTTTCTTTGACTACAGATGATGCCAATTTCTATGACTTGGGGCTTATATCCTTTCATAGATCTTGTAATCTTGTAGAACAACAAGGAAGAACGTAAACATTCAGAGTAAAATACAGAAAAAAGGTGTATTTTCACAAAGATTTAATTTCTAACGCATTCCAAAGCGCGGTTTGGCGGCCTTTCATTATCTCGTTTTCTACAATATGTCTAATAAGTTGTTCTTCATGTATACTTTTACCAATCGATTTAAGAGTTTCATTCTACCCCACCCCCCATTTCCCTTTCCATCTTGCTCCTTCATTTCCAATCGATTACATGTGTTCGCAAATTTTCTCATGCGATGGGAAGTAATCTTGTCTATGGGACTTCAACTGCCATTTTAATAATTCAAAAAACCCCACAATTGAATGAATTTGAAAGGGTCCGTATCACTTTCCCTTCTTTTGCTTTTGCATCGCATCCCTCATGACCATTTCCCCCTCGAATCCTGTTTCCCATAACTCTGTTCTGTTTGAAAAGTAGAAAGATGATAATGCATGGGAACAGAAGTGAGAATAAAGGGGCTCTCAAATCGATTATGGATAGTTGATCTATCATTCGGTTGAGTATAACGTTATGAATGGTTAGAGCAAGGATCGAAGAGTATTTATTGATGTATATATCAGGCAAAATAGGAAAAAATGAAATTATCAAGTGTTACAATATAAATACAAATAATACAAATTGTATGTGTTGCATCAGAAACACAAAGAAATAATGATAAGTGATGTATGCGTATACGTACAAATTGATATATTCATATCGTGTCATTAACGTTCTCTTGGAATTTTGAAATATATAGACAATATTATGTCAAAATGTACTATCAAAGTAAATTACATGATTCATTTTGTACCTTTTTGAGTTGAGCTTTTTTACTTGAACAAGGGGTATCACTGTCTGGAATATATCGGCATGAAGTTGAGGTTGGCTACTCTGGTGTATAATGTAATTGAAAATGTAATATATTCTTATTGTTGATAAAGTCCCTAGCTTTGATAAGATGATGATTGTACATGAACCGTTCTTCTAATGTTCCATGGCTAAGAATAATTGCCACTCTCACATATGGCTGCTTTTAGAAGTTTTTATAGATGTTTCATAAATGTATACTGACTTTACCTATTAAGAGAACACACTTAGAAAAAGAATATATACATGTCTGACAAATGTTATAAAACCACTTTGAAATATCATCACATCTGAGCTAGTCTCCCAAAGGCTTGTCTCCATTTCTTTTTCCTTACTCTCTCTCTCTCTCTCTCCTATCTCTCTTGAAAGAGAGAAAAAAGTACTAATTCCACTGGAATACTGCTGCTCAATGATGACTCGTCATTGGCTACCTTAATTACGCGTGCGCAGGTGCTCCGAAGCCATTTCATAACCTCAGAGTCAGGCAGCTTTATAACATAATAGTTCCAGTGAGTATTGTCTCCGACGTTGATAATTACTAGCTCAATCTTCAATCTTGCAAAATGCCCTATGATTACTGACTGTCGCTGAACGTTTACAGTCAATATCAGGGAGCTTTTATACAACAAAGCATGGGATATTAGCAACGGGATAAAGGAACCTACATTTTTTTAATGGGACGTTAAAATATCGAAAAATTAATAATTATAAGTATAAGAATGCCAGTACATTTACGTCAGAAAAGGAATCTTCAGTCATCTAACTTCAGATAAGGCCAAATCAAATCCGATTCAAAGATCTGCAGTAGAAGATACTTTAACGTTAAAGTGATGTCATCATTCGTTCATAAGGGGAATATCTTCTAATATACAAGAGATTTATTCAAATAAACCAGTAGGCCCCAGTCGTGTCGTAGGCCTATGTGCTTTGCTTCAGACTAGTTTTAAGGTCACAAGAGAGAGGTATTTGCTCCCTAGCCATACGCATGCAGAAGCATCCTACTTTCAAGAGAAGGTTGTGGTAAATTGCATCCCTATAAACTGAAAAAAGTGGATCCGTTAGAAAGTGCAATTCGTTTGCCTGCAATATGAAATATCTCTACTTCAATGTGTGTTTCTTTTTGCAGGACATAAACAGCAATGACAACACCTGCCTTTACCACATTAACAAGCGTTCAACTGGTAATGCTACTTAGAAAGAGGGGAAAGCAGTCCCACTTAAGTAGTATTCACCGCTTCGTCTGCAACAGATACCGAAGTAGACAAAATATTGTGGAAAACCATTGAAACCACGCCATATGCTAAGACGATGTTTGGGAAAGAAGTTACAACGCAAATTTACTGGAGGGTACTCCGGGAGCAGAGACCGGTTGACCACGCCTTTAGAAGAAATATCGTCATCTTCGAGTGCAATTTTCCAGGACTCTCTGGCGCTTTCAAGTGATGGGTATGAGTCTGATATCAGTACGAAAAGTCCCATTGTCATCTGGCTGGTCATGGCAAGCCATAACGTGGTCCTGGTGGCTGATCCTTCAGATGTTCACCGCCATGCTGGGTATTATGGGACTCACGGTCCCTTCGTCAGTTCTCGGGCAGCTGCACTGCAAAGTAGTGTACACCTCCATGTTTCTGTGGGTGTCATTCGATGCGTCAATATTCACCCTAACGGCCATCGCTGTGGAAAGGTACATCGCTGTGGCTTTTCCCTTCCATTCTAAGCATTTATTAACCCGAAAGAGGGTCATCATTGTAATTGTAGCGAATTGGATCTTTGGTTTCATGGTCGAATCTTTTTTATTCAATGTCGCAAAAGTTGTTAAATCTTCGAACAACTGCGCTTCGGTGTTTCCTTCTAACGATGTCCAAATGCTCATCGGAACGATTTTGTTCTTAATGCTCTTCATTATACCCGCCTTGCTGTCACTTACCATGCAGGCAATGACGGCCCACGCCCTGCACCGCCAATCTCTGGTGTTCCGTAAAGAGGGCAATCAGGAGGGTGGATCGAACCCGTCGGCTAGGCATTTAGCAGCCAGGAAACGCGTCTTACAGATGCTGTTCATAGTGGTTCTCGTCTTCATCGTGTGCTGGGGTCCATCACAGTGTGTCTTATTTCGTCTTTAACCTAGGATTGCTCCCAGACTCGTACTGGTATAGTCCATTAAACAACGCACTTGTTGTCCTTTCTTGTGGAAACTCCTGTGCCAATCCGATCATCTACACCGTTCGTTACCCAGAGTTCCGCACGGCTATCGGAGAGCTGTTTTCCGCAAAGAAAGGGAAATCTACGGCACCGTTATTCAGTGAGCGGACAGAGGGAAACCTGTAAAATCTATACAGAGCGTTGATGCGTAGCCTATATTTGAACTTAATGTAATGTAAGATTTATGGCAATGGTAAAATTTCTTCACTTTATGAAAAAATTAAATTAAATATTTTTGAAATAAACATTAGTATATAAAATGATAAAATACTCGTCATTTTAGCGTTGACTTACCAGTGGACGTACATCAACGTGATCAAAGATATATTTTTGGCCACATGCTTTTTTATCGATAATATGTATTGGTGGAAATATTGGGGTAAAAAAAATGTTATTGTGTGCATTGTTTTTTGGGTTTTTTTTTTTTTTTTTTGGTCCTAAATTGCGAGGAACAACTCCCGGCTCTTTGCTTGACAACGTTCTGCACCAAGTTATCTTTCTCTTTCTTTGACAAAAGGCATCTTTTTTGTTGACATGCATCCATATTCACCGCTACCTTTTATGAAAATGACATACTGAAACCATTGCTGGAGTTTGGATCAGAATTAAACAGGCCGTGTACAATTTTCGTTTGATATGGAATACTCTATTCACATACACAATATTTATTTATAACATCTTCATATACTTCAACAATAAGAATTTCCTCTTGCGTGTTCCGGAAAAAAGTATTTTATGCATGGTATTTAGGATTGGTTTTCACATTTTAGTCATGAACTGTCAAAACTAGCTATCATAAACACGACAAACAGCGACAAACATGCTTGTAACCTAGCTCACATAAAGGCTCTTTATTTGCACTATTCTGCGTACATGCTTTTCTCAACTTCCGCACTAAGTTGATTTTATCCCCAGCTTGCAAGTTTCTTTTTTAAACAATATAATAATGTATTCTTTATTCTCTTGAACATCAAGTTCTTAACCTGAGGGTTTCAAGAAAAAAAAAACAACTTAACTTACTGTTTAAGATATAAACTTATGATATCATAAAGTGTTTGTGCTGTGGACTGATATTGTAAATTGCAAGGATGTCGTAACAATGTAATAACCACTATCATCCATTTTTTTTTTTGCGAGTTGCATAGCTAATGCCATCTTGACTACTTCTAATAGGTATGCTAATCGTTTCACTGAACACTATTAACTGTACGCCCTGGCACAGACTTCAAAATGACGTGGTAACGGTGGATATCGCGACAACTTTTTTAATTTTTTTTTTTTGTGCCCACCATATCTCCGCCTTGTAAATTTTAGGGCCTCATTGATCAACTTGAAATGGGATTCCCGTTGCTCCATGAGTTTATTCTGTAAAGAAAACAAACAAACTAAATGCATTTACGATATTATACCTTAAAATTTGATCTTACATGAACCAGACGAATCGATAAATGCACACTCACACGCACACACACATAAAACACACACACACAATATGAACGTTCTTGAGAGACAAATATCATCACATTTAAGATTTACTTACACATAACAGATTACACCATTCCATTGGTGGGTTTATTGGAATTTGGTGGATATGGTCGACATGAAACTAATATTTCTTCACTACAGATTATTCCAATGTCTCTGACGAGGGGCTTATAACCTTTCACAGATCTTGTAATCTTGTAGAACAAGGAAGAACGAAGATATTAAGAATAAAATACCTGAAAAAAAGGTGTATTTTACCAAGATTTAATTTCTATCACATTCCAAAGCGAGGTTTGGCAGGCCTTACATTCTCTCGTCTTTCCCTATATGTCTAATAATTTGTTTTTCATGTGTACTTTTACCAATCGATTTCAGGGTTTTATTCTACCCCCACCCCATTTCCCTTTCCATCTTGCTCCTTCATTTCCAGTCGATGACATGTGTTCGTAAATTTTCTCTTGCGATGGGAAGTAATCCACTCTATGGGACTTCAACTGTCATTTTAATAAATTCAATATGAAAAAAAAAACCACAATTGAATGAATTTGAAAGGAACCATATCACTTTCCGTTCTTTTGCTTTTGCATTGCATCCCTCACGACCATTTCCCCCTCTAATGCTCTGTACCATAACTCTCTTCTGTTTGAAAAGCAGAAAGATGATAATGCAAAGGAACAGAAGTGAGAATAAAGGGGCTCTCAAATCGATTATGGATAGTTAATCTATCATTCGGTTGAGTATTAACGTTATGAATGGTTAGAGCAAGGATCTAAGATTACTGAAATATATCAGGCAAAATAGGAAAATTGAAATATATCAAGTTTGATAATACAAATTTTATGTGTAGCATTAGAAACACAAACAAATAAGTGATATATGTATGTACATGTATATATATATATATATATGTACATACATAGCATATTATATGTATATAATTATAACATATAATAAATGTATATACATAGCACATATATATATACATATATATATACATATATATATATATATATATATATATATATATACATGTACATAATGATACGTACACATAAAAATTGATATATTCATGTCGTGTCATTAATGTGCTCTTGGAATTTTAGAATATATTGATTATAGACAATATTTAAAATATACTATTGAAATATATATAAAGTACATGGATTATTTTGCACTTATTTGAGCTTTTTTGCTTAAACAAGGGGTATCACCATATGGAAGATATCGGCATGAAGTTGAGGTTGCTTACTCTGGTGTATAATGTAATCGAAAATGTAATAATCTTATTGTTGGCAATGTTGCTAGTAGTAGCTTTGATAAGATGATAATTGTACATGTACCTTAATGAAAAAAAATCTTCTAATGTTCCATCCGCATGGCTATGAATAATTGCAGTTGTCAATATTGCTGATTTTACAGTTTTTTTTGTATAGATGTTTCATAAATGTATATTCACTTTACATGAGAGGACACACTTAGAAATTTGTAAAGAAAATATGTGTTTGAGAAATGTTGTAAAAACACATTAAAGTATCATTACATATGCGCTAGTTTCCCTAAGGCTAGTCTCCGTTTCTTTTTCCTTCTCTCTCTCTCTCTCTCTCTCTCTCCTATTTCTCTTGAAAGAGAGAAAAAACACTGATTCCACGGAAATACTGCTGCTAAATAATGAATCGTCATTGGTTACCTTTATACGCATGCGCAGGGGCACCGAAATCCATTTTATAACCTTCAGAGTCAGGCAGCCTGATAACATAATCTGTGCAAACTCAAGTACGCTTAGAGAGTGAAACTTTGTTTACACGGCACACCTGACGGTGGATTGGCCTTACCCAGCATTATAGCAGATGTACACAAATCGTGTTCCAGTGAGTATTGTCTCCGACGTTGATATGTACTAGCTCAATCTTAGAATTAGTGACCGTCACTGAACGTTTACTGTCAATATCAGAGAGCTTTTATACACCAAAACATGGGATATTAGTAACGGGATAAAGGAACCTACCATTTTTAATGGGACTTTAAGATATCAAAAAATAAATAATTATAAGTATAAGAATGCAAGTAGAATTACGTTTGAAAAGGAATCTTCAGTCATCTAACTTAAGATAAGGCCAAATCAAATCCGATTCAAAGATCTGCATTGGAAGGTACTTTAACGTTAAAGGGACCTCATCATTAGTTCATAAGGGGAATATCTTCTAAAAAGAACTTTATTCAATTAAACCAGTAGGCCCCAGTTGTGTCGTATGTGCTTTGGTTCAGACTACCTTTAAGGTCACAAGAGAAAGGTATTTACTCCCTAGCCATACGCAGAAGCACCCTACTCTCAAGAGAACGTAGGGGTGAATTGCATCCCTAATAAACTGATAAAAGTGGATCCGTTAAAAAGTGCAATTCGTTTACCTGCAATGTAAAATATCTTTCCTTCAATGCGTGTTTGTTTTTGCAGGACATAAACAGTAATGACCATACCTGCCTTTACCACATTAACAAGCGTTCAACTGGTAATGCTGATTTTATACTTAGAAAGAGGGGAAAGCGTTCCCACTTTATTCTCCGCTTCGTCTGCAACAGATACCGAAGTAGACAAAATATTGTGGAAAACCATTGAAACCACGCCATATGTTGAGACGATGTTTGAAGAAGAAGTTACAACGCAAATTCCTGGAGGGTACTCCGGGAGCAGAGACCAGTTGACCACGCCTTTAGAAGTAATATTGTCATCTTCGAGTGCAATTTTCCAGGACTGTTTGGCGCCGTCAAGTGATGGGTATGAGTCTGATATCAGTACGAAAGTCCCATTGTCATCTGGCTGGACATGGCAAGCCATAACGTGGTCCTGGTGGTCGATCCTTCAGATGTTCACCGCCATGCTGGGTATTGTGGGCAATTCCCTGGTGATCATCGTCCTTTTCACCCGAAGACAGCTCAGTCGGTCCACAGATACCCTGATTGGGGCACTAGCTGCGGCGGATCTTCTAGCGTCCGTCTTCATGATACCACATCCAATGCCACGCACGGTTCCTCCGTCAGTTCTTGGGCAGTTGTACTGCAAAGTAGTGTACACCTCAATGTTTCTCTGGATATCATTCAATGCATCCATTTTCACCTTAACGGCCATCGCTGTGGAGAGATACATCGCTGTGGCTTATCCTTTCCATTTTAAGAATTTCATAACTCGGAAGAGGGTCGTCATCGTTATTACATGCAGTTGGATCATGGGGTTCATTACCACGATTTTCGAATTTAAAACCACATATGTTGATAACTCCTCGAATCATTGCTCTTCGCTGTTCCTTTCCAAAGACACCCAAATGCTTATGGGAACGATTCTGTTCTTACTGGTCTTCGTTATACCCGCCTTGCTGTCACTTACCATGCAGGCAATGACGGCCCACGCCCTGCATCGCCAGTCCCTGGTGTTCCGTAAAGAAGGCAATCAGGAGGGCCGATCGAACCCGTCGGCAAGACACTTGGAAGCTAGAAAACGCGTCTTACAGATGTTGTTTATCGTGGTTCTCATCTTCATTATTTGCTGGGGGCCATCGCAGTGTTTCTACTTTACATTCAACTTAGGATTGCTCCCAGACTCGTACTGGTATAGTCCATTAAGCAACGCGTTAGTTCTCCTCTCTTTCGGAAATTCCTGCGCAAACCCGATCATCTACACCATTCGTTACCCAGAGTTCCGCGAGGCGATCAGAGAGCTGTTTTCTGCAAAGAAAGGGAAATCTAGGGCACCGTTATTCAGTGAGCGGACAGAGGGAAACGTGTAAAATATTTTGAGGGCGTTGGTGCCTAGTTGTCACTGGAGTCTTATATGTCAACGTTATACCTAATGATTTTGTTATGTATAACAATAGTCGTTTCATTGGAAATTCATACTTTCTGTATGGCTATAAGATATAAGTTTCATCGCATCTTTCTTATTTGCTAATCACATTTTAAGAGGACCTGCGTAAAGAGACGATATACATTTTGGGAATTATCGTCCTTATTTTCCCTTTACGCCTATGACATTTACAACTGTTTAAAATCTCTGTCCTCTTTCAAGACAATCATTGAAAAGAGCTGCTTGTAGTATACTTGGTGAAAATGGTAAATTACTTGGAATTTGTTTACTGGGTACCGTATAGTGCAATAGGAACTGATGTTGTGTTAGGTATCGGTATTAATCTGGTATGTATTATCAGTAACCTCGAACACCAATATATGACCACAACAAATTTCTGTTTTGTTGCCGTTTTCTCTTTTACACTTGTGGTCATTAAAATGATATGTTCATGACCTTAACTAGGCGCGATGTTGTTGTTATTGGTGTTGTTGTTGTTTCTGTATTCAGATAAAATGTACATTTTACAAGAAAAGACATGCGCTATACGAAGTAACGGAGGATCCCCCCAATAAGCTGTACTTACAAAAAAGAATGGCACCATCATTTTTCTCTTTCTTTATACATCAAAACGACAACAATCAATTCTGGCATGTATATACGTTTGGACCGCTATCTTTACAAAGATAACTTGATTAAAAATATGTCGCGGAATAGGATAGAATGCGTATACCCTTTTCCTTCTGTTATCGAGTAACACATGATATAATATTCAAAATACCTTTTTATTTAAATAAAATCACACATTTTAACAAACATTACATACAAACAAACTAGCTATTTGAATAAACAAATATTACATAGTATAAAACAAACTAGCTACTTGCACGTGCTTGTTAACCTGACTTACTGTGAATTGGCTGTTTAGATTATTTTACCTTCGTTTGTAAGCTTGTGTGGCAAGCTTTCATTATACATATCCCACGTTTGTCCCGAGTTTGTTTTGCAATTCCTTGTGTACTCCATTCTTAGGAAACTCAAGTTATATTTCAGAAGTCACTAGAATATAACCTTTTAGGTAATACTGTATACGTTCTCAACTTGTAATATCCTATTACAGATGTTTGTGTGTGAACTGAAATTGTGATACAATGGCTGTCGTTAAAAAATATATATATATATTCCGTACGTATTATCACAGAAGTCTGCAAGTTCCATAACCAAAGCCTTCTTGTGGTAGGGTTTTCCTTTCGTTATTTCGTCTCCTTTAGTGCAAATGAAATTTGTAAGATCGCAGCTACTGATCTACATGTTTAACAAACGTGTCGAAAAAAAAGAAGAACCAGGACTCGAGCAATGATCTGCTGCTTTCCGGGGAGCGACACATACCACCAGGCTATCCCTTGTAGAACTCCGTAGCAACCACAATGAAAGGATTGTTGCATTAAAGCTGTAATTTTCCCCGCGTTTTTAAAACTTTCTATTCATGACTCCAACCCAAATTGTTGGCATCGTTCTGTCAAAAGTTATTAGATTTGAAAGTGAAAAAGAGTGTCAGGGGTTTTCAGAAATATATAGGAATGGTTATCTAAGGTAGGTATAATCACACTTTCAAGAAAAAGCTGTTCCAGAGACAGAAAAAGAAGAAAACATGAAAAATACAATTTCTCACTCATTTATGGCCCCAAACTTAGGAATTATGTAGAAGAATTGTTCCTTTAGAAAATTTTAGAAACATAAAATTTGCTAGGTTTACCCATTTCATATTTGTTGAGTCCTAACGTAGAATTGCATTGGGTGACTCTTTTTTTTTTTGGGGGGGGGGGAGGGTTTATTCATATATATATATATATATATATATATATATATATACTACATCAGAAATTACTTGCTGTGGTTTTTTTTCCCACATCACAAAAAGTCTGTAATGATATTGCGATTTTTAAGCAACAAACGAAATTACAACGAAATAACAACAACAACGTCTGTGAATCATTTCCATTTGATACACTCTCCCTTAGAGTCAGAGAAAGACGCTTGAATAGACTTTATAGAAACTAAAAACAAGATTAAACAAGACAAAAAGTCCTCATATCGACATCCAATTGATGTTTCATTCGCTGCAGATGATGCAAATTCCCCGACCATTCTCAACGCATAATGCAATACTGTTGGCTAAGAATCTTTCATCGATCTTGTAGAAGAATGCAAAAGCTATCAAAAGAAACCAGTCCATTAAGATTTTACATTTTCCTATTCCAAAGCGAGGGTTGGCGAAACTTCCCTACCTTCGCCCGTCTCCTACAATATCTCGTGAGTTGTTCTTGTTTTTTTTTTTGTGTGTGTTTTTTGCCCTCCACGTGTTCCTTTACAAATCGATTTAAGGGTTTTATTCTCCTTTTCCTTTTTTTTTTGCTGTTTATTCCTTATCTCCCTTTGCTTCCCGCTGCTTCATTTTCAATCAATAAATCGTCTCCATGTTTTCCTTTCCCCAAAGAAGTGACTTTTTATATCCTTTCTTTCGCTGTAAATCTGTTCAAAATATTTTACGAAGGGATTTGAAAATACAGTACTCATATAACTTTTCCTTCCTTTTGCTTACACGCGTTGTATCCATCAACACCATTTCCCTCTCTATTTATGTGATCTATACTCGTGTACTCTGCAAAAAAATTGAATAAAAGTAATTGAATTAAATATGGCAAGGGAGTAGAAGTGACCACAAGAAAGAGCTTTTCAAGTTGAGCATGGATACTTCGGAATCTGTCATTCACAAGACTACTAGTATACGTTTATGAATGTTTAGAGCCAGGGTCGAAGACTATTTATCGGTATTATCGGGGAAAGACTGAGGAGAAAATACTATTGCATTCGATTTTATAAATGTTTCACCAGAAACACAACACCTTCTATCTACAATATGTTTTAGATGAGTAGACATACACATAAACATAACAATATGCCTATATCTATACAATATCATTCATTTCCGAATTTAAGAATAGATATAAAGACATTACAACAACGTCATTATTCAGTAATAGTTTTGAAAACTATTTTAGCTCGTTGATTATCACTGCAATTATGTGCTTGACAAAAAATGGATATCACCTTGTGGAGGACACACGACATGCGATTGATAGCAGGATGTCAATGATTTTGCAGGTGACACCTGTTTACTCTTTATCTTAATGTGAATTAATAAATGATAAATGATAAATAATATATAAAAGTAATATGTATAATATGTATATATATATATACATATATATATATATATATATATATATATATATATATATATAAATGAAGAGTTTGTTCGTAAAAACCGATAAGTCCATATTTGCCAAATGGAGATATTTGCGATTAAAGGTCAAGAAAAATAAAGAGATTAATAAGAAAATTTTTGCTTCTTTTGACCATAACTTCAAAAATGTACCTCTATTGACCAATATATCATTTAAAAGGTATTATTTTGTACTTTATGACAGAGACCGTACTTCAAAATCTTCAAAAATGGACTTATCTGTTTTTGCGAACAAACTCTTCATATGTATATACATAGCATATATATATATATATATATATATATTGTGACGAACTCGCCTTCTCGTCGTGAAGTAAGAGAGTGTATTTGACTGTTTGTACAAATGTCTCCGCGAGCCGTGTCAGGATGGCCGAGTAGGCGGGGTTCGTTTTGTTGCAGTTTACAACGATCCCTTTAAATTATTAAAACTACTACAGTAGTCTGTATGCTACCGTGTATTATGTTGTGTCAGAAGCAGCTCACCAACACAAGCGGCACACATACCAAGTTCAGCATCACTTAAAGTATGTCACTCCCAAGCGTCACTTGTAGAGGATGTTAAATTGGTACACTTATTTTGTTACCAACTTTCGCTACCAACTCTTGCTATCAAGTTCTGCTACCAAGTTTTACTACCAACTCAGTCACGCTAACGTGGAACACCTGTTACCAGCTCTGCTACCAACTTTTGCTACCAACTCAGTCACGCTAACGTGGAACACCTTTCACAACCATATGGTGGCACAGGTATCGTTGATGGCACGGGGTAAAGTGCTGTATCGCACCGTTACCAACTTCCTCAGACGACGACGGGAACTTGGATTGGGCACGGACTATGCGACAAGTCACATTACCATTATACCCGAAATCCAATGACGACGACTGGAACTTGGATTGGGCACGGACTATGCGACAAGTCACATTACCAATATACCCGAAATCCAACGGCTTGCTAGTTGGTCTTCTCAGGAACGGTGCTCCAACTCAGGAACATGTACCACCACTCTGCACACCGCTGCTTGGTGATAGAACTCTCAAGAAGACACAGTGGAGTCATCAGTTCAGGAACATATGTACAGTTTAATACACATAGAAGTGAACATGAACAACACATTTGAAATGTATCATACACGGGCTGCTTGTTGCGGACTATGTCACACAACGGTCACTTTATATGCCTCTCCTCCTATCGCGGAATGAGGAGGCAATCCCGCACGGCCGTGCACAACGCGGAAAATACCCGCAGTACTCGTTCAACTTATTTACAAAATTGGCGTGGTTACAAAATTCGTACAATAATTATACGTTTTAACAGTATCTCTTGTACATGGTTACTATAATTCGGCATGTATCATCGGTCTAAACCGGAGTTGGTATCAAGATAATCCAAACTTGTCCACGACAAACAAGTAACCACATATTAAATAATAAATGTTTAAACTCATAATGATGCACTACCACCTTGAAACGTTTGTCCAACGTTTCGATATTGTGCCCCTTTCTATGTTATAGACACTATCGATCATAACAAATACTAATCGAACAGTTAAATCGAATCGGTTCCACCGAATTTCGTTACATGGCTTCCCTCCCCATGCAGGCTTCGTCCCTGGAGCCGAACACATGAAGAAAAAATAAGTGACAAAAACAAATTTAACTTACTACTAACCGTATTGTGCACTTATTCTGTCACAAAACTCTTACAGTTCATAACAACGTTATGAGACAACTACAGTCTTTAGTTCACATCTGTCTAACTTTCATAGACTATTGTTCGTCAGAATCTCATCTTTTAAGAGTTCAATAGTCTCTTCATTTGATTTCCTGACCGGGCTGCTCCCTTGCAGCAGACAGGTCGACACGAGAAATGTCACATTATTACCCTGGCATGGTGTGCCAGAATGAATCCGATGTACGACGAGAAGAACGGACGTGCCTCAACGGAGAGCGGCTCCTCGATCGGGGTAGATAATCAGGTGGTCTTCCCGGTGACCGAGAATAGCGTGCAGGTGAGGAAGAGTCGTCACACCGGCGATGTCCACTAGGTAGCTTTCCCGCAACCACTGGTGCTGTCGCGCTGACGCTGACACGTGTCCTTGCTCGGCCTGTAGAGAACACCTCTGAGTCGTCTCTCAGAAGCTGGTATGCCGATGAATTGCTTTCTGGGGGAGTTTCTGTCAAACTGCATTGACAGAAGTCAACCAGATGTGGCGGCACACAATTCTGAGTTATACCTTCGTCGAGAGGCGTGGTCTCTGTGTCGTCCTCAGCAAGGCTGGTAAGGTTGGCTGGCGCTGTCCCTTTTACCAACGTCGGTGCTGTCGTTGCTGCACATATCTGTCTCTCATTGTTTATACATGGGAGAGATACCCATGGAGTATGCAGCTGCATGTTCTCGAAATCTAGCGTGGTGTCCAGACCAATCAAGAGATCCAGACCGAGGATGCCCTCAGCTCTTATGTCAGCTACTACCAAGTCAACATGGCACAAGCAGGAGCCAAGCTGAAGTTCCATGGTAGCATGTCCCTTTGTTTTCAGCCGAGATCCATCTGCTTGACGAACGATGCTTGTCACTGGTTCAAGTGGTGGCTTTCGCTCGGGTCTCATTCTCAGGTACATTCCTTCTGAGACATATGACTGCGATGCACCACTGTCTACCAGAAACATCACCTCCTGCCCATTCACGTTCAAATTCACGTACAGTCCTTTCTGGAACGTGGATGACAGAAGTGAAGTTCCGGAACTAGGCAGTGGCGGTTGAGATGTCTCTGATTCGGGTGCCTCTCTGGCTGGTGTGCACCCGGCAGTTGGAAGATTCGTACCCTCCTTGGATGTGTCCTCCTTGTTATCAGAAGGCTGGCTGTCCTCCTTCTGTTCGCTTGTAGGGAGTGTCTCAGTCTTTAATGCCAAGTCGTTTCTCGGCACTGGCGCTGGTTGTTCCTTCTCCCTCTTCATGATGAGATCGCTGACTGCTTCGATCATGAGAGTGGTGTTATTTTCACACACCCCCATGGATTTGTCAGCAGTGCCTTCTTCCTTCACAGCCACTACGTTATCTTCCTTCTGTGACAGCAAGACACGGTTATACTGTCGACGGTCGCTCTCCATCTGCAGGAAGGCTTCTGTGTTGAGAGCAGCTTGGATTGCCTCATCGAGCGTACAAGGCTGAGCCCGGAAGAGGCCGATTCTGATATCCCGGTCAACTATTGCATCGAGAAAGTGACCTCGAGCCAATTTATCTTGGCCCGCTTCCTCGAATTCAGGATATGCCATGGATGTAAGCTCGCGAATGCTCTGTCCTAGCTCCTGCAAACTTTCCTTCGGTCTGCGTCGTCTGGTACGCAGTTCTGCCAGGAATACTTCTGAATGCGAAACAGGTCCAAAGCGGTGCTTCAGGCGGTTCACGAGTTCTTGGTACGTCAACTGACGTCCCGTCTGCTGTGCTAGTACTTTGACAGCAGCTCCTTTCAAGCTGGCAGCCAAATATTGAAGAGCTTCCACTTCCGTCCAGCGGTTAACTCCAGCGCAAGCTTCGAAATGACAAAGATAGTCCAGCACAGGTCCTTTGCCATCATATCTATCTGGTATGACAGCCGGTTGGTTGCTTCTGTTGTCCTGAACATCATAACGACGTCTCTGGTCCCAGAGCTCTGTTCGACGTCGCTGGTTCAGGCCAAACTGGTGTGGCATTACATCTGGTTGTCCTCCAAATGTAACAGGCTGGTCACTTGTACGAGATGAATGCGACTGCTGCATTGGAGTTTGATGCTGCTGAGGTAGTAGCTTTGCCGATGGCGGAGCTGACAACTCCACCTCTCCATTCGCATCTCCAAACAGCTGAGGTGTCACGGCCACTGGCGAGCTTGGTCGTGACGACTGGTTAAGGCGCCCTTTAAGTGTCATCGGTGAGCAGCGTAAGTTAGAAACCGAAGTTGGTGCTACTCCAGTTTGTTTGCGCACCGACTCTGACACCTGAGCAATCAAGTCGTCGATTTCGCTAATCTTGCTCTCCAGCAAAAGTGACAACTCCAACAATGGCGTTTCGCGTGCCATAGTGAAAACACAGTTAACTACATTTATTCATACATAAGATACAAATAGGGATCCCACTCCTGACACCATGTGTGACGAACTCGCCTTCTCGTCGTGAAGTAAGAGAGTGTATTTGACTGTTTGTACAAATGTCTCCGCGAGCCGTGTCAGGATGGCCGAGTAGGCGGGGTTCGTTTTGTTGCAGTTTACAACGATCCCTTTAAATTATTAAAACTACTACAGTAGTCTGTATGCTACCGTGTATTATGTTGTGTCAGAAGCAGCTCACCAACACAAGCGGCACACATACCAAGTTCAGCATCACTTAAAGTATGTCACTCCCAAGCGTCACTTGTAGAGGATGTTAAATTGGTACACTTATTTTGTTACCAACTTTCGCTACCAACTCTTGCTATCAAGTTCTGCTACCAAGTTTTACTACCAACTCAGTCACGCTAACGTGGAACACCTGTTACCAGCTCTGCTACCAACTTTTGCTACCAACTCAGTCACGCTAACGTGGAACACCTTTCACAACCATATGGTGGCACAGGTATCGTTGATGGCACGGGGTAAAGTGCTGTATCGCACCGTTACCAACTTCCTCAGACGACGACGGGAACTTGGATTGGGCACGGACTATGCGACAAGTCACATTACCATTATACCCGAAATCCAATGACGACGACTGGAACTTGGATTGGGCACGGACTATGCGACAAGTCACATTACCAATATACCCGAAATCCAACGGCTTGCTAGTTGGTCTTCTCAGGAACGGTGCTCCAACTCAGGAACATGTACCACCACTCTGCACACCGCTGCTTGGTGATAGAACTCTCAAGAAGACACAGTGGAGTCATCAGTTCAGGAACATATGTACAGTTTAATACACATAGAAGTGAACATGAACAACACATTTGAAATGTATCATACACGGGCTGCTTGTTGCGGACTATGTCACACAACGGTCACTTTATATGCCTCTCCTCCTATCGCGGAATGAGGAGGCAATCCCGCACGGCCGTGCACAACGCGGAAAATACCCGCAGTACTCGTTCAACTTATTTACAAAATTGGCGTGGTTACAAAATTCGTACAATAATTATACGTTTTAACAGTATCTCTTGTACATGGTTACTATAATTCGGCATGTATCATCGGTCTAAACCGGAGTTGGTATCAAGATAATCCAAACTTGTCCACGACAAACAAGTAACCACATATTAAATAATAAATGTTTAAACTCATAATGATGCACTACCACCTTGAAACGTTTGTCCAACGTTTCGATATTGTGCCCCTTTCTATGTTATAGACACTATCGATCATAACAAATACTAATCGAACAGTTAAATCGAATCGGTTCCACCGAATTTCGTTACAATATATATACATATATACATAATCTGTAATGATACGTACACATAAAGATTGATATATTCATGTCGTGACAAATGTGCTCTTGGAAGTTTAGAATATATTATAGGCAATATGTCAAAATGTACCATTGAAATATATATAAAGTACATTAATTATCTTGCACTTATTCGAGCTTTTTTGCTTGAACAAGGGATATCACCATATGGAAGATATCGCCATGAAGTTGACGTTGCTTACTCTGGTGTATAATGTAATCGAAAATGTAATAATCTTATTGTTGGCAATGTTCCTAATACTAGCTTTGATAAGATGATGATTGCACATGTACCTTAGCAACAACATTTTCTTCTAATGTTCCATCCGCATGGCTATGAATAATTGCAGTTGTCAAATATTGCGGCTTTTACAGGTTTTTTTTATGTAGATGTTTCATAAATGTATACTCATTTTACATGAGAGGACACACTTAGAAATCTAAAGAGAAAATAATATGTGTTTGAGAAATGTTGTAAAAAACATTTTGAAGTATCATTACATAATATGTAATGCATATTATGCGCTAGTTTCCCTATAAGGCTTGTCTCCGTTTCTTTTCCTTCTCTCTCTCTCTCTCTCCTATTTCTCTTGAAAGAGAGAGAGAAAAAAACACCGATTCCGCGGGAATACTGCTGCTCAATAATGAATCGTCATTGGCTACCTTTATACGCATGCGCAGGGTCACCGAAAGCCATTTTATAACCTCAGAGTCAGGCAGCCTTATAACATAATCTGTGCAAACTCAAGTACGCTTAGAGAGTGAAACTTTGTTTACACGGCACACCTGACGGTGGATTGGCCTTACCCAGCATTATAGCAGATGTACACAAGTCATGTTCCAGTGAGTATTGTCTCCGACGTTGATATGTACTAGCTCAATCTTAAAATTAGTGACCGTCACTGAACGTTTACTGTCAATATCAGAGAATTTTTATACACCAAAACATGGGATATTAGTAACGGGATAAAGGAACCTACAATTTTTAATGGGACTTTAAGATATCAAAAAATAAATAATTGTAAGTATAAGAATGCAAGTAGAATTACGTTTGCAAAGGAATCTTCAGTCATCTAACTTAAGATAAGGCCAAATCAAATCCGATTCAAAGATCTGCATTAGAAGGTACTTTAACGTTAAAGGGACCTCATCATTAGTTCATAAGGGGAATATCTCCTAAAAAGAGCTTTATTCAATTAAACCACTAGGACCCAGTTGTGTCGTATGTGCTTTGGTTCAGACTACCTTTAAGGTCACAAGAGAGAGGTATTTACTCCCTAGCCATACGCAGAAACACCCTACTCTCAAGAGAACGTCGTGGTGAATTGCATCCCTATAAACGGATAAACGTGCATCCGTTAAAAAGTGCAATTCGTTTGCCTGCAAAATGAAATATCCCTACATCAATGTGTGCTTGTTTTTGCAGGACATAAACAACAATGATAATGCCTGCCTTTACCACATTAACAACCGTTCAACTGGTATTGCTGCTTTCATACTTAAAAAGAGGGGAAAGCAGTCCCACCCTATTCACCGCTTCGTCTGCAACAGATAGCGAAGCACATAATATACTGCGGAAAACCATTCAAACCACGCCATATGATGAGACGATGTTTGAAGAAGAAGTTACGACGCAAATTCCTGGAGGATACCTCGGGAGCCGAGACCCGTTGACCACGCCTTTAGAAGTAATATTGTCATCTTCGAGTGCAATTTTCCAGGACTGTGTGACGCCTACAAGTGATGGGTATGAGTCTGATATCAGTACGAAAGTCCCATTGTCATCTGGCTGGTCATGGCAAGCCATAACGTGGTCCTGGTGGTCGATTCTGCAGATGTTCACCGCCATGCTGGGTATTGTAGGCAATTCCCTGGTGATCATCGTCCTTTTTACCCGAAGACAGCTCAGTCGGTCCACAGATACCCTGATTGGGGCACTAGCTGCGGCGGATCTTCTAGCGTCCGTCTTCATGATACCACATCCAATGCCACGCACGGTTCCTTCGTCAGTTCTTGGGCAGTTGTACTGCAAAGTAATTTACACCTCAATGTTTCTCTGGGTATCATTCAATGCATCTATTTTCACCTTAACGTCCATCGCTGTGGAAAGATACATCGCTGTGGCTTATCCTTTCCATTTTAAGAATTTCATAACTCGGAAGAGGGTCGTCATCGTTATTACATGCAGTTGGATCATGGGGTTCATTACCACGATTTTCGAATTTAAAACCACATATGTTGATAACTCCTCGAATCATTGCTCTTCGCTGTTCCTTTCCAAAGACACCCAAATGCTTATGGGAACGATTCTGTTCTTACTGGTCTTCGTTATACCCGCCTTGCTGTCACTTACCATGCAGGCTATGACGGCCCACGCCCTGCATCGCCAGTCCCTGGTGTTCCGTAAAGAGGGCAATCAGGAGGGTGGATCGAACCCGTCGGCAAGACACTTGGAAGCTAGAAAACGCGTCTTACAGATGTTGTTTATCGTGGTTCTCATCTTCATTATTTGCTGGGGACCATCGCAGTGTTTCTACTTTACATTCAACTTAGGATTGCTCCCAGACTCGTACTGGTATAGTCCATTAAACAACGCGTTAGTTCTCCTCTCTTTCGGAAACTCCTGCGCAAACCCGATTATCTACACCATTCGCTACCCAGAGTTCCGCGAGGCGATCGGAGAGCTGTTTTCTGCAAAGAAAGGGAAATCTAGGGCTCCATTATTCAGTGAGCGGACAGAAGAAAATCTGTAAGATATTTTGAGGGCGTAGGTGACTAGTTGTCACTGGAGTCTTACATGTCAACGTTACACTGAATGATGTTTTTGTTATGTATAATTATGTATAATTTTTGTTATGTATAATTACATTTCACCAAATTGGACCTAGATATATTTCACAAAAACAGTCTCTGCATGGTCCTTTATTGACCTTTCTTTACTTCCTACACAGCCCAAGCAAGTCAAGCAGGAAGTTCAAGACACGAATGTTTTTATTCCTTTTTTTTTGAACTCTTAATTGCTTAAAAATATGCTTGAATTGAATGAAAAATAATAACTGCAAGACGGAAACATAGTAAAAAGAACAAACATTAAAAAAAAAACTTACGCAACATATTTCAATGTGATTAAATTATATCTTTTTTTCATTGGAAATTCGTACTTTCTGTATGGCTATAAAATATAAGTTTTATAGCATCTACATATTTGCTAATCACATTTTAAGAGGACCTGCGTAAAGAGACGATATACATTTTGGGAATTATCGTCCTTATTTTCCCTTTACGCCCATGACATTTACAACTGTTTAAAATCTCTGTCCTCTTTCAAGACAGTCATTGAAAAGAGCTGCTTGTAGTATACTTGGTGAAAATGGCAAATTACTTGGAATTTGTTTACTGGGTACCATATTGCAATAGGAGCTAATATTGTGTTAGGTATCGGAATTAATCTGGTAAGTATTATCAGTAACCTCGAACACCAATATATGACGGCAACAAATTTCTGTTTTGTTGCCGTTTTCTGTTTTACACTTGTGATCATTAAAATGATATGTTCATGACCTTAACTAGGCGAGATGTCAAGTTGTTGTTATTGGTGTTGTTGTTGTTGTTGTTTCTGTATTCAGATAAAATGTACATTATAAAAGAAAATACATGCGCTATACGAAATAACGGAGGATCCCCAATTAAGCCGTACTTACAAGAAAAATGGCACCATCATTTTTTCTCTTTCTACATCAAAACGACAACAATCAATTCTGATATGTATATTCGTTTGGACCGCTATCTTTACAAAGATAACTTGATAAAAAGTATGTTTCGGAATAGGATAGAATGCGTATACCCTTTTCCTTTTGTTATCGAATAATACATAATATATGTTCAAAGTACCTTTTTCTTTCAATAAACATCATACATTTTAACAAACATTACATACAAACAAACTAGCTATTTGCACAAACAAATATTACATATAAAACAAACTAGCTATTTGCACGTGCTTGTTAACCTGACTTACTGTGAAACGGCTGTTTAGATTTACCTTCGTTTGTAAGCTCGTGTGGCAAGCTTTCATTATACATATCCAACGTTTGTCCAGAGTTTGTTTTGCAATTCCTTGTGTACGCCATTCTTAGGAAAATCAAGTTGCATTTCCGAAGTCACTAGAATATTAATACCTTATTGTATACGTTCTAAACTTGTGATATCCTGAGATGTTTGTGTGTGAACTGAAATTGTGAAACAATGGCCATCGTAAAAACAGCTTATACCGTACTCACTATCATAGAAGTCTGCAAGTTACATAACCAAAGCCTTCTTGTGGTAGGGTTTTCCTTCAATTATTTTGTCTCCTTCAGTACAAATAAAATTTGTAAGATCGCAACTACTGATCTACATGTTTAACAAATGTGTCGAAAGAAAAAAAAAAAAGAACCAGCGGGAATCGAACTGTGATCTACTGCTTTCCGGGGGCGACGCATACCACCAGGCTATCCCTTGTTGCCGGCAGCGATAGATGAACTTGGAACAATCACCCAAGCTCCGAAATTCCGATATTCTTATTTTAAGTAGTCCAAATTTCATTTGTACAGAGGGAGACAAATTGAAGAAAAAACTCTACTCTATACTTTTACCTATCTTTTTTAATAATAATCTCTTGTTTTCTTTAAATATGCCTTGTCCGACTTGGACTACTGGACTACTGTCTTTCACCAAACCATGCGTTCTCTAGCAGGGGCCGCGGAACCGGGGGGGGGGGGGGGAGCAGCCCCCCCCCCCCCCAACACACACACACTTTTGGATCGTGAATAAAAAGAAGAAAGAAAGGTGAAAAATCGGGGGAAAAATCACACAACCCGAATTTCGCACAAAAATTGTGCTTCAGATCGCTTTATCTTGATTAAAACGCAAAAGCTCCGCCTCCACCCTCCCCCTCTACCTCATTACACTTTGTACATACACACAGATGATGCACACGCGGAATAAGAGCTAAATGCCGTGATTTTGCTTTTAGCACTTTCCTGAAAAAAAGTCCAAACAATTTCCATTAATTTATTTTATTATTTTTTTTTTTTGGGGGGGGGGGGTTGGGGTGGGTTGAGCTAGAAAAACAATCCAAGTATTGCACCAAAAGTTTGCACCAGATCGCTGAATTTCAGGTCTGAAACTGTAAAATCACCTTCGTGTGGGAGGAGAAATATCCCTTTTGTACACCCTCGTGTGTATGCTTTTTCTGTTTGATTGCTTAACAGACAACGTTCATGAAATCAATTGTAACAACAAATTAATACAAGAAGTTTATTTAAATGCTACCACTAGATAGGCAAATTGTTCAATGATAATCATAAAAATATCCTTCTACCTTAAACAAGTGGGGCCTTTTCAAGTCGATAAAGGGACGCAGGAACATGCATCAAATTGCACCATTTACAACATCAAAATGCAAAAAGTTCTCACCGTGGGAGGGGGAACACCCCCTTCCCAACCCCCCCCCCCCCCCCCCCCCCCTTCCTTCGCTCGCTCGGGCTCGGAAGCTTCGCTCCCTCGCATAGTAACCGCCGCCCTCCCAATATCACAAGATACGCTGGTGCGTCTAAGCGGGGGGGGGGGGGGGGGGGGGGGGGGTGACCTTGATACAACCCCCCCCCCCCTCTCAAAAACGTTCCGCGGCCCCTGTCTAGTGAGGGCCAACAATTGCCAACAGACGTATGATCAGTGAGACGCGTTAAGGTTACCTTTTCAGATTGCAGAATCGGGAACATTGCGGCGTCAGTGAACAAGGATTTTGTGCCATTGACAAAAGTTTAAGTTGGCGATCTCAAGATCTCATAGTTTTTCAGTGTGACCGCAAAACTTCTCGAAAACTTCTTGCAAACTTCTTGCAAAACTTCTCGCCAGGGGTCTCAATCAAAAGCTCATGCAAAATACCGTAAAACCCTGGAAAAAAAGTAGTGAAAAGTGAAATGTGACCCTGAGTCACAAAACCAAAAGTCGCTAACTCTAAGCTTTTAAATAATGTATAACTCAACAGAAATGGACCTTCTTGACCTATCTAAAGAATCGGGAGAAGGTGCACACTCTGGAAAAGTGCTTACTGAGAAAATAGGCTTTGAAGTGCGGGGTCTATTCAAATGCTTAATCTCACCCAGCTGTGGTCTGTGAAGTAAATGGAACAATAAAACGAATATAGAACTCCGTAGCAACCACAATGAAAGGATTGTTGTATTAAAGCTGTAATTTTCCCCGCCTTTTTAAAACTTTCTATTCATGACTCCAACCCAAATTGTTGGCATCGTTCTGTCAAAAGTTATTAGATTTGAAAGTGAAAAGAGTGTGAAGGGTTTACAGAAATATATAGGAATGGTTTTCTAAGGTAAGTATAATCACACTTTCAAGAAAAAGCTGTTCCGGAGACAAAAAAAAAACCCAAACAACAACAACAACAACAAGAAAAACACAATTTCCCACTCATTTATGGCCCCAGACTTAGGAATTATGTAAGAATTGTGCCTTTAGAATATATTACAAACAAAAATTTACTAGGTTTACCCATTTCATACTTGTTGAGTCCTAACGTAGAATTGCATTTCGTGACTTTTTTTTTTTTTTTGGGGGGGGGGCGGTTTATATCATATATTGTCTATATTACTATATCAGATGAAACAAAATTACTTGCTGTTATTTTTTCCCACATCACAAAAGGTCTGTAATGATATTGTGATACAAGCAACAAACGAAACCAAAACAGAATAATAACAACAAACATAACTAAAAAAAAAAACAACAACATTTGTGAATCATTTTCATTTGATACACTCTCCCTTTAATAGAGTCAGGAAAAGACGCTTGAATAGACTTTGTCGAAGCTAAAAACAAGATCAAACAAGACAGAAAGTCCTCATATCGACATCGAATTGATGTTTCCTTCGCTGCAGATGATGCAAATTGCCCGACCATTCTCAACGAACAATGCAATAATGTTGGCTAAGAATCTTTCATCGATCCTGTGATCTTGTAGAAGAATGCAAAAGCTATCAATAGAAACCAGTCCATTAAGATTTTACAATTTCCTATTCCAAAGCGAGGGTTGGCGGAACTTCCCTACCTTCGTCCATCTCCTACAATGTCTTTTTTGCCCTTCACGTGTTCCTTTACAAATCGATTTAAGGGTTTTATTCTCCTTTTTTTTTTTTTGCTATTTATTCCTTATCTCCCTTTGCTTCCTGTTGCTTCATTTTCAATCAATAAATCGTCTCCGTGTTTTCCTTTCCCCAAAGAAGTGACCTTTTAAATCCTTTCTTTCGCTGTAAATCTGTTCAAAATGTTTTAAGAAGGGATTTGAAAATACAGTACTCATATAACTTTTCCTTCTTTTGCTTACACGCGTTGTATCCATCAAGACAATTTCCCTCTCTATTTATGTGCTCTATACCTCTGTACTCTGCAAAAAGATTGAATAAAAGTAATTGAATTAAATATGGCAAGGGAGTAGAAGTGACCACAAGAAAGAGATTTTCAAGTTGAGCATGGATACTTCGGAATCTGTCATTCACAAGACTACTAGTATACGTTTATGAATGTTTAGAGCCAGGGTCGAAGACTATTTATCGGTATTATCGGGGAAAGACTGAGGAGAAAATACTATTGCATTCGATTTTATAAATGTTTCACCAGAAACACAACACCAACTATCTACAATATGATTTATATGAGTAGACATACACATAAACATAACAATATGCCTATATCTATACAATATCATTCATTTTAGAATGTAAGAATAGATATAAACACACAACAACAACGTCATTATTCAGTAATAGTTTTGAAAACTGTTTTAGCTCGTTGCTTATCACTGCAATTATGTGCTTGACAAAAAATGGATATCACCTTGTGGAGGACACACGACATGCGATTGATAACAGGATGTCAATGATTTTGCACGTGACACCTGTTTACACTTTATCTTGATGTGAATTCATTAATGATAAATGATATATAATATATAATAGTAATATGTATAATATATATATATATATATGTATATATATATATATATATATATATATATATATATATTTATAATGCAAGATTGAGAATATTCAGTAGAGAATTTCTTTAGTGTTAAATAGGAGAGTAGCAAACTGTCTTTCAATTATTGCTCTAAATGGCTAAGGAGAAATGGCGTTATCTCATATGATTTTTTGGAGGCTCGACCTACATGCATAATGCTGAGTAAACTGACGTGAATAAGAGTACATGCGTGTATAACAGCCTTCAAGAAACGTATAGTATAAGATTGATTTTGTAAAGGTTTATTCCACAAAAAAAGAAACAAATCTGTTACTGTTTAGTAAAAACTATAAAATTGTAATTCAGATTGCATGTCTTCTCTGTCTCTCTGTCTCTCCCTTAAAAAAAAAGGAAAACACCATTTCAGCTGGATACCAGTCACTGATTACTTAGTAATCGTTATTGGCTACCTTTTGTGAGCATGCGTAGATTCATTGAAAGTCATTTCATAACCTAACAGACAGGTAGCTTTAGCTTCACTCGCGCAGGCATACTTTCCCAAAATTAGGTACCTTGAGAAACTGCGGGAGGTAGATTGATCTTATCCAGCAATAAAGCAGCTTAACACGAGGCGTGAATAAGTGAGTATCATCTTCCAACCAATTATCAGAGAAATAATTCTTTATGTGAGGTGTATAGGCCTATCAGTTTAATTATTATTATTTGATTATTATGTTACCCTGTATCACAAAAACCAACAGAGTCGCCGGACATAGTTAAGGGCAGATTCTGAAAGAGCAGACTCTAAGCTCTAAGATGATGTATAACTCATTTCAAATGGACTCTCCTAATCTATCTAAATATTGGTCAGAAAGCACATTGCCTGGAAAAGCGTGAACTGAAAAAAGAGGATCTGAAGGACAGGGTCTACATTCAACCGCTTTCATGTTTACTAAACCGTGCTAGCTGTGTGATGAATGGAACAGAAACAGGATGTAATCCACCGGAGCAACAGAAGAGAGAATAATTGCGAAAAACTCAAGATTGACTCGGTTGACCAGTTTTACCTTTCTTGAGTCCTCACATAAAATGGAGGGGTGCGATCTTTTTGTTGGTTTTGTGATGCACAGCCACATATATGATATTTGGTAAGTTCATACATTGAATCGAAGTGGCATGAAGAATTCTACTCTTATCTCAATTTCGGTTTTGTTTTATAAGTAGCCAAATTTTGACAATAGGCAGAGAAAGGATTACCTTCCCCAGTAAGTAACTTAAAAAAAAAATGAGCTAGCCAACAAAAATCGCCTTTCTATTTGTTTTGTTCATAACAGATCCTACTCTCAAAATTTAGCGGGTATTTAAAACCGTTTACTGTTGTTGATACCACCGAGCCATTATAGACACAATTTCAATATTCCAAGGAGCGTTGTTTAGTTTAACTAGTTTGACAGTCTGTTGTACTGTCGTTCTATCTGACGAGTATTTATTCCTTTGCCATATACATTTTTTTTCAAAGTGCGTTGTGGTAAATTACATTTACAACTCGTTTCTTGGCGATATCATACATTTCCACTTTCATTCTTGTTTCTTTTATCAGGACAAAACACACGATGGCATTGTCTGCCTTCACCACATTTACCAGTATTCGACTGGTAATGCTGATTTTATATTTGGAAACAGGCGGAAGCAGCCCAACTTTATACCCCGCCCCATCTGCTACCGATAACGAATCAGATGGCATGTTGTGGAAAACCATCTCAACCGAGCCATATGATATTACAATGTTTGAGGTAGAAATTACAAGCCAGATTCCTGGAGGAGACTTCGGGAGCAGAGACTGCTGGACCACACCCCTAGAAGTAAAAATGTCACCTTCAAAAGCGGTATTTGGGGACTCTGTGGCGCCTCCCAGTGAGGGAGATGAGTCCGATACCAGTCCTAATGTCCAGACGTCTCCTGAATGGTCCTGGCAAGCTATAGTATGGTCATGGTGGTCGATCCTTCAGATGGTCACTGCCATGCTGGGCATTTTGGGCAATTCCCTGGTGATCATTGTCCTTTTTACCCGAAGAGAGCTCAGTCGCTCCACAGATACTCTGATTGGGGCTCTGGCTGCAGCGGATCTCCTAGCGTCCGTGTTCATGATACCACTCCCTATGCCCCTCACAGTACCTTCGACAGTTCTAGGGCAGGTGTACTGCAAAGTAGTGTACACCTCCATGTTTCTGTGGGTGTCATTCAATGCGTCCATTTTCACCTTAACCGCTATAGCTGTGGAAAGGTACATCGCTGTGGTTTATCCTTTTCATTTTAAGCATTTAGTAACTCGTAAGAGAGTGGTCATCGTGATAGTAGCGAATTGGATCTTGGGATTTATGGTCACGTCTTTCGATTTCAAAATCACAAAGTTTAATAACTCGACGAATCACTGCGTAACGGTGTTCCCTTCTGCAGAAGTACAAATGCTCATCGGAATTGTTTTGTTCTTGATGCTCTTCGTTATACCCACCTTGTTGTCACTTACCATGCAGGCTATGACGGCGGGGGCCTTGTACCGCCAGTCTCTGGTATTCCGTAAAGAAAGCAGCCAAGAGAGCCAATCGAACCCATCAGCTAGACATTTGGCAGCCAGAAGACGCGTCTTACAGATGCTGTTCATCGTGGTTCTCGTCTTCATCGTGTGTTGGGCTCCATCGCAGTGTTTCTACTTTGTCTATAACATTGGATTGCTCCCCGACTCCTACTTGTATAGCCCATTAAACAACGCATTAGTTGTCCTGTCTTTCGGAAACTCCTGCGCAAACCCGATCATCTACACCGTCCGCTACCCAGAGTTCCGCGCTGCGATAGGAGAGCTGTTTTCTTCAAAGAAAGGGAAAACTAAGGCACCATTATTCAGTGAAAGGACAGAGGGGAAAAATTTAAAATCTCTTGAGAGCGTTAATGTCTAGTCTTTTTTTAGTGCAATGAATAGCACAATACAGAAATATATATACGATGCATTCAACATGTTCAATTACATTTAAGTTGGTATTCTTTAAATGTCGTCCGTAATCATAAACATCAATAAATCAATTCAACATCCCTTTCATCTTTTTTTTTTGGGGGGGGGGGGGAGGGGGGTGGATGATTTTCTGTACCTTATTCTTCACCTTACGAGATTGTTTTAATGTAGGCCTACGTTTGTTTTTGGTTTTTTATTTCAGAAATACACCTTAAAAACCTGCCTTAGCAACCGCAAGCCTGATTTTTTTTTTGTATGATACACTTACAGCTAAATTAGAGCGATGTAAAGCCCCCCTTCCAATATCACGATCTGGACCCCGATCTGTCCCGATCTAGCAGATCGAGAGAGAGCGGCAAAAGCGTACGGGGATCGGAAGCATCGTAGCAGCAGCGTGTGGAGGTCGGGGTTGGAGCGGGCATTTTTTCCAGATCGGGCAGAAATTTTGAACCTGTTCAAAATTTCTTCCCGATCTCCCGATCAGAATTGACCTATTTTTGATCGTACGGCAAGCGGGGAGAGCGTAGTGACAGCGTAAACGCAACGGGGAGAGCGTAGTGACAGCGTAAACACAGCGGGATGAGCGTAACAAGGTCTTTCTGAGCGTAGTAACATCGGCACGAGAATGGGGAGAAAACTTATACAAAAATGTCTGCCAGAAGAAGATCAAGGAGATCGAGAGGCAGAACTGTTGAGGAGGAGGAGGGCATTGTCGCTACACCTGTCAGGGCAGAACATGAAGAAGAAGGAGCTCAAATTTCCGAAGAAGGAGAAGAGATGAAGAAAAAGAAGAGAAGAAAGCAGCAAAGCAGCTACCCAAAAGGCGAAGAAAGAGAGACTGCACGTGATGCTGAAAGAGGAGGAAGAGGACATAGCAGAATTTTGAAGAACATGAAATCATCTACAACTGGAGGAAGACGGACTATAAAAGCAAGGACATCAAGAAAAAGCCTTCGAAAAATCAGCACGTCTTTGTTTATAACAATGCATTGCTGCAAAAGAACCGTGAGAAGAGGAACCTCTTCGAGGTCCACAGTATATTTCTTCGTCGGTTCTGCATGCTAATAAGTTGACTGACTGCAGATCGACAGTCGAATCGGGATATATCGGGGCACATCGGGCACTTTTCAGCTCGTATAGATCGTTCAGAGCGTAGATACAGCGTGCATCGATCGGATAACATCGGCAACATCGCACTGACAGCGTAGCTACATCGTTCTAAAGCGTAGCTGCAGCGGCAGAGATCGTAATGCCTCATTTCCGATCATCGTAGTAAGAGCGTAGCAAGCACGTGATAGTCGTAACAGTTACTGCAGCGTACTTAAAGCGTTCTAATATCGTACTGTGTCCAGATCGGCTCAGGTTTTACCCGATCCTTCCAGATCTGAGAAAATTGTCAAATCGTAGTGAGAACGGCATAGTGGAACAGGGGCTTAAACGTGAGCCCCCGTTCCACTATCACGATTTGGACCCCGATCTGTCCCGATCTAGCAGATCGGGAGAGAGCAGAAAAAGCGTACGGGGATCGGAAGTATCGTAGCAGCAGCGTGTGGAAGTCGGGGTTGGAGCGGGCATTTTTTCAGATCAGGAAGAAATTTTGAACCGGTCCAAAATTTCTTCCCGATCTCCCCGATCAAAATTGACATATCTTAATCGTACGGCAAGCGGGGAGAGCGTAGTGACAGCGTAAACGCAGCGGGGAGAGCGTAGGGACGGCGTTAACGCAGCGGGATGAGCGTAACAAGGTCTTTCTGAGCGTAGTAACATCGGCACAAGGACGGGAAGTAATTTTAGCTGTAATTTTCGAAGAAGAAGAAGAGATGAAGAAAAAGAAGAGAAGAAAGCAGCAAAGCAGCTACCCAAAAGGCGAAGAAAGAGAGACTGCACGTGATGCTGAAAGAGGAGGAAGAGGACATAGCAGAATTTTGAAGAACATGAAATCATCTACAACTGGAGGAAGACGGACTATAAAAGCAAGGACATCAAGAAAAAGCCTTCGAAAAATCAGCACGTCTTTGTTTATAACAATGCATTGCTGCAAAAGAACCGTGAGAAGAGGAACCTCTTCGGGGTCCACAGTATATTTCTTCGTCGCTTCTGCATGCTAATAAGTTGACTGACTGCAGATCGACAGTCGAATCGGGGTATATCGGGGCACATCGGGCACTTTTCAGCTCTCTGAACGGGGTGAAAGCGTGATAAGATCGTATAGATCGTTCAGAGCGTAGATACAGCGTGCATCGATCGGATAACATCGGCAACATCGCACTGACAGCGTAGCTACATCGTTCTAAAGCGTAGCTGCAGCGGCAGAGATCGTAATGCCTCATTTCCGATCATCGTAGTAAGAGCGTAGCAAGTACGTGATAGTCGTAACTGCAGCGTACTTAGAGCGTTCTAACATCGTACTGCGTCCAGATCGGCTCAGGTTTTACCCGATCCTTCCCGACCTGAGAAAATTGTCAAATCGTAGTGAGAACGGCATAGTGGAACGGGGGCTTGAGTTCAGGCCACTTACAGCGGCTAATGCGCTTTTAAAGCTGATGCACTATGCCAAATTTCACGGTGGATATAATCATCCCAGTCTGAAATGACCTAATAACACACAATGACGTGATAAATAAATGACTGCACAAACCGCACTTTTTTTTTCTACACCAAAACCACAACAGATATTATGATATCATTATATTTACCAGTATATTTATATTCAGGTACCGCTATTCATGGAAACAACTTATTAGATGGGCTACATTCTGTTGAATTATCATCTTTTCTCAATAATGATGCAGCAGACACGTGTTTCGGAATATCTAGAAACTAGCTCAAAATAGGCAGATCATTTTGTATCGGAACTTGAAATCGGTTTGTACCACAATGAATTTGTCGCAAACTCAGTAAATTGGACTTAAAGAATAATCCTGTCAAAGACTTTGACCAGCTGATTGACCAGTAATAGAGAATACTTTCTGGGATTCCACAAAAGCACCACAAAATTGTTCATTGGCTGTTCCACAAAGGAGATTGCAGAAGCCCAAAAAAGATATAAACAAATAAACTTCGGTGGAATTTAAAATGCAGATAACGTTGATAAAAACTTGAACTCAATAGATAGCTTCTTTTTTTTAACTCCCCAACGTATATACTGTCTGGAATATGATTAAAGAGTCTTCAGTATCATACCATTACGAGAACAAGAAATGACTACATGAAATCGTAAACAGTCTATTGCATCATTGAAAAAAAAAAACCCGCACATTTCCAGCTCATTAATCCGATTTTGAACTTGCAGCTAAATTTGGGGACTATTTTGTTGCAAAAAAAAAAAAAAAAACTCCTTGCAATCGGCATCTGATGATGAAAAGCTACGTGACTCGTTCACCATCCTCTTCTTCCTATAACGACACCATGATAAATCTAGATCTTGGAAAAGCATTTAAAGTGCTGCCATACTGTATGACGAACATAGGAAATGAATCTCTTCGACGAGATCTGTTTCTTAACTCCATCAAAAGTGTTATTGTGCGCATAATTTGCTGAAAAGGTCAAAGTTAGATGGAACTCTGAAGATCTTCAGCCATGTGTCTAATGTCAAATTTCTTTCTAAAGTGCTATAAAGGATTGTAGCTGCACGTCTTCATTACCATCTCGAGGATCGCCATCTTCATGAGCCACACCAGTCATCCTACAGAAAGCATCATGGAACATAGATAGCTTTATTAAGGGTACATAATAATATCCTTCAAGCCTTATAAACCAAACAGGATGCGTTTCTGGTGCTAATTGATGAATCCTTGGCCTCTGCCACCTTCGACGACGACATCTTGCATCAGCGACTTTCATCTACAGGCATTGAAGGTTGTGCCTTATCCTGTTCAGAGTTGTTCATGAGTGGCTAATCAAGCACGTGGGAAGATCCGTACGTCTTCGACACTCGACGGCGTGCTCCAAGAATCAGTGGTCCGTCTCTCTTCATTATTTAGGCCTGCTCTGGCCGTTTTAGGAGATAACGAGATCACCTGGTGTCTACATCCACTTGTGAAGATGATGTCCAACTTTACATCCTATGTAATCCTTTAGACCTTGAAAATGTGATATTCAATGCTTAACGTCTTTAGTTGAAAAGGTGTTTAACAGACCCGAGATTATTGATGTGCTTAAGAATGACTTTTTGGTGATTTTCTCAAAGTATCAAAACATTGATTAACAATGGCGTTATTTTTTTTTTTTTTTTTTGTAATTCAGATGTGCTCAAACAGCAAGTTATCTTGACATCCTACCTTGGAGTGTTCTTTCATAACAATAATGACTGAACTTTTTTTTTTCACACAAAAAAGAAGCAAATATGTCAATACATTTATTTCAGATACAATTGACAATGTCAATACATTTTATTGTCCCCTGTGTAGCATCAGTAATATGAGGAAGGTATGGTTAGCTTAAACGGTTATCATTAGGATTCATGCATTTATAATTTTACGTCTTGATTACAGCAATGGCTTTTTTTGTACAGTACAATGAGTTATCTTTTCAACTAGCTAGAGTGAAAAGAGCACTAAACTCTGCTGCCAGAGTTTAAGTTCAAGTTCAAATCTATTTAGTTTTTCACAATGAAATAATACACAAACGTAAATATCACTTTAGTCAGTTACAAAACTAATTCATGTTACAACAATCATTGAAAACTTGCTGTACAGATAGGCCTAAATTGCAATGGTTGCTGAGGTAAGGAAAGTGAGATAATTTTTTGTTGTTAGTTGTATCGAAGACGTGTGAAAGGGACCCCATTACACTCGTTTTGAAAAGGTTGCATTGTGTAACACTCTAGGAGCGTGTTGAATACAAAATTCTAGCTGAGTACTTGATAAGGCAACTATTGGTTTGTTCCCTTGTATATTAAAGACTTTATGTTGGAATATGTGCCGAGTAGTATAGCCTTGGTTTTGCTGGTAAGAACTTACTTGTAACTCCGGAACAAATGCATATCTACGGGGACCAAACCTTCTCAGCTGTTGAACCGATTGTGAAAACAGTTCCCTGTTCATATCCGTTCTTTGCAAATCAATCTCGAAAACATTCCTTTTTCACAAAAACAAACAAACAAACAAACAAATATACAAACGTGCAGTATATAGCTCAGTGACACAAACTATAGTTGTTGTATAGATGTTATAAATACAGATGGCGCAACATAAATTCTTTGTACTTATCCATGCCGAGTACACCTTTCGTAAAGAATCAAATGTAATCAGAATATTCATCTACTTCAGTGAAAACGCAGTTTCTCTTTTATTGTTTGAAAGGGATGTTTTGTGCATGGATATGAAGATGAGTTCACAATGTACATTTTAAGTCATTAACTTTCGTTCAGTAAACAAGCTTTTACATGCTTATGACCGGACCTGAAAGATGGTTGTTTGCAACATACCTTCATCTGTGTGTTACCTGGACATTCAGAATAGCTTTCATCATAAACATGTACACACAGAGAAATTACGGTTCTAATTTGCACCCTACAGGGTGCATATCGTTGTAACACCAGCGGCTCCATTTAGGGTTCTATTTTTGGGGGTGCTTATTTAGCACCCTATATTTAACACCATATATGGTGCATATTTGCACCCCTCCATTGGGTTCCCTTTCTGCACCCAATAGGGTTCATATCGTTGTAACACCAGCGGCTCCATTTAGGGTTCTATTTTGGGGGGTGCTTATTTAGCACCCTATATTCAACACCATATCTGGTGCATATTTGCACCCCTACATTGGGTTCCCTTTCTGCACCCCATATGGTGAACAAAAATTCAGGTGCAAATTTGCTCCCTTTCTGGTTCATATCGTAACACCAGCGGCTCCATTTAGGGTTCTATTTTGGGGGGTTCTTATTTAGCACCCTATATTCAACACCCTATAAGGTGCAAATATGGACCTCTACACAGGGTTCCCTTTCTGCACCTCATACCTGCACCCATTATGGTTCATATTGTTATTGTTGTAATTTTGCACCCTATGGGGTGATAAAGTCACCGCAATATAGGATGCAATACAATTTGCACACGTCTCTATATAGGGTTACCTTTCTGCACCCCATATGGTGAAAATTATAACCTTTTTTTTAAACCAAAATAATTATATACTGGATGCCTTCACTGACTTCACAAACAATTACCTAATGTCTACTGGATGCCTTCACTGACTTCACAAACAATTACCTAAGGCAACACTCCAGACATGACGCAAAATAGCATGCATAGATTTACACACAGTTTCTCAGTCAATTAAATCCACAATCTTTCGAAAAATGAAGTCAGAGACTTCAATTCAACAACAAATAGAACATAAACATGATGAATACAGTGCATAGTTACATATAAATTATCAACATTTTAATAAATGTCTAATGGAAGAGGGACAAGTTAACAGCGATTTTCTTTTTCATGGTTTACTTTAAAGTGAACATCAAATATACATTGTATTTCTACAAATTCTAATACGAGATGCATATTTTGTCATAAAAAGGGCAATGTAAATCAAAAATGTATGAAATTTGGTCAGTACATTGAAAAAGAAAAAAATATTTGTTCTTTCCATCAAATGATTACTTTTTCTTCTTTTAAAGGAAGTTACCACATTGACAAAAAGCACTAATTCTTTTTATTTAAAAAATCCCTGAAGCTTGTGCAGAGTAATAGTAAACTATGTGACAAATATCTTTCACATTGTCCTTCTACTTCTAGAATGGATCATAGATATGTACCTTGAATTTACCGGTACATCTTAAGCACCTTTATGTGTAATCAAAAGCACCTTTATTACGCTCTTAGACATTAACAGCGATATGTCAACTCTGATTTCTCGTACACAAGTTATTGCCAAAACAATGAAGGGTATGGCAAAGTTCTGTCATATATATTTGAAACTCACTACTTGTACTGACATATTCCATCCAATTCCAAACTTGAGAGCTAGCGAATGTGCGCCATTATACAATTAGTATACTTCACATTTTGTTTTTCATATACAATTACACCAATGATAAGAAAGGTGAAAAAAAGAATAAAAAAATGAAGAATGCACATCTAAATTTGGTTACTTGTTTATGCACACAGCTAAAGACATGTCCCAGTTATAAATCTTGGGCAGAATAGCACATCTGAAAACACTTTTCATTGCATCAAATTAACATTAACAATTCCACAGAAAATGTAACCTCAGAAAGGGAAAATAAAGTTAACCAATCAGTGGTATGACAAACTGGACATAAAGAGGAAGGAATATGTCTTGTGAGACAAGTTTAAAAACAATTTTTTGATACACTGTTGTTGTTTTTTCAAGCGATGGAAACAAGAAGCACATTGTACTCAGTAGACCATAAATATAATTACACAATGTATGCAGTTTAGCCCCAACATTCAAAATATTGTAAAGAGCAGTCGATTTTTCACATTCATAAAGCAGGTATTGGTATTGGCACCATCACAAGCATAATGATCAGAAGCAAAATATATTATTATTACTATCATCATCATTATCATTACTACTACTATTATTATTATTATTATCATTATCATTATTACTACATGTATTACCATCAATATTTTACAGAGATTTATGATCATGCATGAGAAATACCTCAAGTGTTGATGTTACAGTCTCACAACTCTTCCAATCATTTTAACACTTAATTTTCACCAAACCTTACACAAATATATCAGCACTTTATACAACCTACTTAAAGAAAGCTTAAAATTATAATCAGAGTTAGAGGGCAAGTCCACCTTCATATAGACCTACATGTGGATTGAGTGAATGCGCAGCAATAAGCCAGTCCGGAGATAGCTCATGTGCACATAGGTACAACTGACCTTTCATTTTTCTCAGTTGGTTAGGCACTTTACTCAATTCAAAGTGACATAATGCAGCAGCTTGCCCACCATAGCCATTTATGGAACTCATATTCAAACAAAGAATGAACGTAACCAGTGTAGATGAAGTGACCAGTATGGTTCGTCAATCAACAGTTAGGGAATCATCTATTTTATTAAGTGCTGTTTTGAATATGTTAACAAACTTTTTTTGTGTGTTAACATTGCCAAATACCAGGCTTGCTGTCAAGTGGATGTACTGGCAGGCACCATTTATAAGGATTCCATGAATAATCCTAGCATTACAGATGCTTATCTCAGTGAAATTAAAAAACCAACCTGTCTCTCGGTACAAATAACCTTTTTCCGCACATGCTCAAACTGGTACCCCGAACTGGCTTATACTATTAGAACACATCAGTAAAAAAAGTGAAAAGCGGACATTCAGTTCAAAAGTTAATAATCTTTAAATCATTTGTGCAGTCGCAGCAGAGTGAGAAGAGTTTATGATGTCACATGCGTAGAACAATTCAAGGAAAACCTAAAGAGAATTTCACTTTTTTTTTCTTTTAGGTAAAACATGCACATTTCCTCAACAAGTCACTGACGTATGTAAGGGCAATGATAATACATGTAGTTTCTGCCTTCTTAAAGAGTGAAGTCCAGTGTTCTTTTATATGCAAAAAAGTAGATATGATATGTTGAGTTTTCTCAGGTTTTGGAACAAACTCTAGTTTTCAATCCTTATATACATAAAGGGTTTGTGAGAAAATCATGCTTCTGTCAAGTGTCACAAAGCTACTCCACTTATGACATTGCATTGCCAGAGATTGCCCAAAATTGACATACATTGTGTGGCTGTCTACTACAAAAAACAGCAGGCGACTTATTTTTTTTTTTGTTCCCTACTTAAACAATCAATTCAAAGTGTGCATGTGTTATTGAAGCACTGAGGCTATCGATGGTGAAGAAATATCTAATATATGAACAATACAAACTAACCCCATCTAGTATGAAATATAATGGAAAGCATAATTTGAGTATTTCATATCCATTAGCAGATTCATATTTTCATCCATAATCCACCCCCCCCCCAAAAAAAAAAAAGAAAAAAAAAAGATAAAAGTGAATAGAAGTCAAGTTCTCTTTAGGTTGTGTTTAAATTTGTAATTTGCCAGTTCGTTCTCTTGTATTTTTCTATTATATATTTCTTTAGAGTATTCTTGTAAATATTTAGGCCCAGTGCATTCTAAGAAAGGGAATAACCTGACAACAGTTTAGAAGACAGAATAAATAGTTATCTTTATCTATGAAATTAGACATTTTCACATATATTTTGCAAAAAAAAAATGCTAATCTTCATTTCATGGAGTGGCTTCATGCTCACCCTCGGCTAAAAACAGGGAGGTGATTACTTTCTGGATTAAAATGGAAAGATGTTTCTAGAGCCGTGGTGTTTAGCAATTCTAATGGGGGGTGATTCAATGTGACCCGTCTCAAATTTTATATGGTTTAAACATACATGACATAGCCTATGACATAGGAGTCTCATTATTATGCCTCTGCCCTGAATGGTGCCGGAGGCATATGTTTTCAGGTTGCCTGTCTGTCTCCCGGTCTGTGCGGATGTATCTACGGAAAAATTGATGGGCTTTCATCAAACCTGGTTCAGGGATACTACATGATGCTGATGATCTTATTGGCTTTTGGACTATATCTGCTAAAAGTCAAAGAAAATTTGAAAATAACGTTTTTGCTACTTCTCTAGTCAGGGAAATCGGTGTACTCGTGTGTACTGGTTGGTTGGCGCATTCAGTTGGGTACAGCAAGGTTTCATCCTCTGCTTTCACAGGAAAGCCGACTCCCAACTTCTTGTTCTCGTAGTCAAGGTATATCTGATCCTCTGCTTCAGCAACCTGCAGCTTGGTCTTCATAGCTAATCTCATCTTCTCTGCATAAGTCAAAACTCCTCGAGCTCTAGTTTTTGATGCGTTTCTATAGCACCTGCTTCAGCTGCCAAATAGTATGCCCTTCTGGCCATCACTCTCAGAAGGACTGGCATGGCTTCCACACTGACTCAACGAGGAACCAGGATTGACATCCTGAACATCTTCCATCTCCAGCTCTGGCATCCTATATGGCTCACCAGTCTCTCGAGGTTGACCTGCATCACTCATCCTGAAGACCATTATTGAACTTGATGCATAGTGAACTCGATGATGAATAATCACAGGTCCCTTTGGCCCAGTATGAGACCAAGCTAACACCATGCATCAGCATGGATCAGCAAGGCTCAACCTGTAATTGAATAAAACAAAGTTCAACATACAATCAATATTGGAATATCTACCTGCTAAAGTATGGGATCAAGTAGTTGTACTTCTGAAGTGATTTACCGTTTACATACCTTGTTTGTGTGACTTATTTTATGTCATGTCTAGCACATGCAACTTCTCCAGTAGATATTATCTAAATTCACATATCGTGTATTATTGCTTATGCTCTGTGACTATGGCATTGCTAATTTATAACACACATTCTATTTTCATTGATAGACAACAAGGAGTCAAGGCCAACCTAAATTTTCTGACTTCAATCTTCATACATGTCTTAAATTCTCCTAAATGAACCAGGAACGCTATTTTTCTTCATTAGGCACATCATACATGCCTACATCGTTCTTCGTGTCAACTTCACAGAAACCAATATCCAACTGAGCCTCAACTCGGCTCAAACGTAATAATTCCTATTAACGAATATGATGCGACTATATCCGGTCACCTATTTACGTACGTACCTTGGTAACTGCGTCCAGCAGCCCCATACGCATAGCGTAATTACGCTATGGCTATGCGTATGGGGCTGTTGGTCGTAGTTAGTACCTTGGTTGAGGCTTTCCGTATTACCGTGCACTTTCATTGACTTATTCGCTATGCTTTACTGTATGTACCTGATATGTATGATCGCACTTCTGACACATGTTAGTACACATGTACCTCGATACAACTCTTTCGCATCAGTTTTCACCACTCAGCATTCGATTAGCATAATTCACACATATCATCATCGATTACTGTGAAATATTTTCAACGGAATTATAGTACAACTATCTACTCACAACGTTTGGCTCATCAAAAAGATTAATTCATCATCCCAACCTCACGGTCGTCTGTCCATTTCAAACGAGGAACGTCAGTAGTATGCACGTACGTACGTATACCGCGCGACCAACGGCGTGGCGTGCGCATGCGATTTTAGCTTTGCCATTGACCAAGTGCTGAACGGTCCACGCGTGCACGCATAATACGTGTACTCTATGATAACGTCATTGAAATGATATTCTTGATCCCGGTGCGAGAAGAAAAAACAAATGTTTAATTCAAGTAGTAATTTTTTTTAGTACAGTATTACTGATGACACTGTTACTCTTTAACAACGTGTAGTTATATTTTCAAATAAAAATATACGATAATATCCAAAAATAGTGTGGCATTTCAAGCAAACACCATTTAACACCCACATGTCAGCTTTCGGGAAAGACTATGGAATGGTTCCAAATTCGAACCCTTAAGACTTGGCTCCCTTTAGGGTTCGGATTTGCACCCCTACACCCATCCCGAACCCTATAAGGTGCCTTTTAGTTAGATTTGCTCGTAGGGTGAAAATATGAACCCTAATAGAACCCTAATTTCTCTGTGTGTATGGTTTGTCAATATTTTTGTTTAAAAAATGCTGTATAGTTCATACACTTAGATATCCTTTAAAAAATTTACTGCTAACCAATATTTTTATTTGTAAAACATTCCCCTTATTATTTTCATACTTTTAATGATCATTTTGTAAAATTGAGGGTCACTGGGAATTCACGTTACTGTTCATCTTTTATACTCCCGATATCCTAAGGTTTTTGTACGGTGAACTGGAATTGGGAATAAGCGCAGAAACAAAATACTTCAATAAAACATTATTCTGACCAAAGTTCTATTAACATTTACAGTTACTTTGATTTACAGGTTGTGATACTGAAACCATCTAAACCACATTTACGGCAAGTATAAAGTTTTACGATACTCCTTAACGCGTGTGTCCTGTCAATGAATTCACGATGACGTTACAGCATGGGGCATGACGACGACTGTTTTTCCCCGGGCATGTCCCCGCCTTGTGAATTCGAGGGCCTCGTTGGTCGACTCGAAGTTGAACTCCCGTTGCACCACCGGCTTAATCTGCATAGGGTTATCACAGAAGAGAAACAACAACAACAACTACAGCAAATGTTTGAAGAGGTGACCTAGTTTTGTGGATTTTGTGGATTTTTTTGTGCGATAATGAGAAACCTCTAATGAAATATGAAAGAGCATAAAATTCTAAGAGGAATTCAAAGTGTATTTAATAAAATTTGGTTTGGAAATGGCTGAGATATTCCAAACAAATCGATCCTAAAAACACGGTAATGGGAACCACCTTTTATAAGGATTGTTTTGTCTTCTTTTTTTGGGATATTTCAGCCATTTCATTTTTCATCAAAATAAACTATCAATTCCTCATAGAATTCTTCAACATTTCACAGAGTGATTTTTTAAGTATCTCGCAAAAAGTTCCAAGCTGAATTTTCACCTCAACCAACATTATACCGTCATTTCAACATATCCCCCCCCCCCCACATAAGTAGGCGTTGTACTGTAACCCCTGGCAAAGAGGAACACGTAGTAAAGCAAGACAACCAATTCTTACCTTGCCTTCATCCACAAGTGTCGATACTTGTTCCAGGGCGCTGCCGTTTGGTTGATTGAAGGAAATCATGAAGTTCCGCCCAGTCAAAAAGTTCTGTAGTAATGGTTGGTAATGATTCCGAACAAAACCAAACCAAACAAAAATGCATCTGTAATATTCCAGCTGAAAACTGTATCTTTATATAAAAACAAACTGTTGAGTAATGCAAAAGTTGATATCCTTAGGGACAAAAACCCTTGGTATTTTTAAGATTTACTCTGACAGTATTCTGCTGATTCAATCGTTTGATCCGCTGAAAAATTTCGTAGATTGAAGGGAATATAGCTATAAAATCATAACTATTTTCACTCTCTACGTTCATGAACAATGATCTTGTTTCAAATCAGCTCATCACCCCAACATCAGATGTTGTTTTTTTTTTCGTTTTCGTTTGTTTTGCTTCCCTTTCGTACTTCCTGTTTGTCTCCTTTGCTCACCTGTAATTTCCAAGCAAAGATCAATGAGATATTCTTGAGCGTGCCGAGAATCTTGCCGTACTTGTCGAAGTTTGCAACAAACGGGACGACGATGGTGACAGCACGCCCTCCCTCGACCAAAACCGAGCGCGAAAGCTGGTAGAAAGCTGGTCCCAGTGTGACAAATACTACATCGAATCTTTATTGGACCATTGTCGTGTGAGGAAAAGTAATGTGGATATGATAAGAGGAATGGTAAGACAAAGATCAATTTCAACATTTGCATAATATAATAACCTGAGACAGGTAGCAAAGACGTTGGTAGCAACTCCGTGCTCCAGTGGCAGCCATGATACCAACGATTGATTTGAGATCCCAATGAACAGAATGTTGTTAAATTCTTGAAAATGTATAATGTGAATTGGCTTGATGTGGAGAGGAAAACCTGCTGGAAAGAACGCAAAATCTAACAGTGTGAGAAACACAGTGTGACACAATATGAACACAGTGTGGAATCTCTTCACACTGTTAAATTCGAGCGTTTTGACAATGTGAACACATTGTAAAGCATCAATTCACAGTATGACACAGGACATTACCATGTGAACACTCTGTGAAAACCCAACCACAGTGTGAAATCATCTCCACATTGTTAAATTCGAACGTTTTCACTAAGTCAACTATGTGACCACACTCTGAACACACTGTGAGACACTGTGTTCTTTCTAGTGGGCGCATTTCATCGTGTTCTTGTTTTATCATCATCGCGAGGGGTGATATTTGATTGGATTTGATAGCACTGATTTCCCACGGGAAAACATATTCCCAGTAAAATTGTTTAAAAAATCATATCAAATATGCATAATTTACTAACCATGACGGATTACAATGATTTCAGTTCAGTTCAGTTTTTATTTCTGCATTTCAAAATCAATACAAATCAACAAATCAACAAAATACTTACATAGTCATTTACACAGCTAATATTCGTAACGTTTGGATCTTACATACATTTTCTTTTCTTTTTTTCAAGAACGAATATCATATATGAAAGGAAGCAATAGGAAATGATAAAAATGAAATGCAGGGGACCATTATCATAAGCTAAGCTTGACGAGGATGATGGCCCCAGGTAAAGAGATACATAAAGAAAATCTTGCCACTCACTGAGTGGGGGGTAATTGTGCAATGGGCTCAACGAAGAGATACATAAAGAAAATCTTGCCACTCACTGAGTGGGAAGTAATTGTGCGAAGGGCGTGCGGTGCAGTGCGGTGTGCATTGTGTTGGGATGAATCTTGGTTTGTACGTTGAGTGTTATTTTGTGTATCAGTGTGATGAGGTGAATGTTACTTCAGTTATGGCCGTGAACTCATTGTTTAGGGTGTTTGTTGACCAGGTGGTATGAATATTTATGTGTCAGAAGTATACTGGATTATGAGGGTGTTTTTTAGTTCTCGTTTGAAAATGTTCAACGACGTACGTTGTTTTAAATTAGGGGGTAAAGAATTCCAAATATCTGGTCCATTGTGCTTTAATGATTTTTGAGCTAAAATGATTCTGGGGTTTTCGAGATGGTAATCGGACGACTGACGTGTTGGATATGAATGAACGGTGAAATTTGGAGTGAAGAAGCCATCAAAAATTTTTGGAAGACAATTAAATGTATATTTATACATACAAACAGCAGTTTGAAAGGCGTGAAGATCCTCAATTTTCAATGTTTTTAGTTGACGAAATAGGGAATTGGATGGGGATAAGTAACGGGAATTGGTAATCAAACGTACAGCACGTTTTTGGAGAGTAAAAATTGGATTAATTTTAGTTGAGCCACAGTTTCCCCAAGCGATATTGCAGTATGTGATATGTGGTAAGATCAATGCATTGTATAGAATAGTCAGGGAATTTTGAGAAATGAAGTTTTTCAGTCGATATAAAATTCCTACAGTTCTTGAGACAGACGTGTGGATATTATGAATGTGATCGTTCCAAGTTAAACTCGAGTCAATTGTGATTCCTAAGAATTTAGTAAATCTTACTTCAGTTAAAGATAATCCATCAATATTGATATTATAACTGCTGTTAATGTTCTGTGAAGCAGTAGGTTTGAAACGTATAAAATTTGTTTTAGAGACATTAAGGGATAATTTATTACATATAAACCATCGGGAGACTTTGTCTATTTCCGTGTTCAGAGTATTAAACAGTGTTTCAAGGTTCTCATGGGAGTAAAAAATATTAGTATCATCCGCAAAAAGTATAAATTTAAGAGTTTTTGATGTATTTATTATATCATTAATATATACAAGGAACAGTAGGGGGCCAAGAATTGATCCCTGGGGAACACCACATACAATATTAGAATTCGGAGATTTAGATGACTTAAATAGTACATATTGCTTTCTGTTGGATAAATAATCAATAATCCAAGAAAGTGCTAAACCACGAATACCATATCTTTTTAATTTGTAAATTAATATATCATGATCTATGGTATCAAAAGCCTTTGATAAATCCATGAAAATTCCTATAAAATGTTTTTTATTTGCAAAAGATTCAGTAATCTTATCTAACAATTGAATTATAGCTAAATCGGTAGAATGGCCCTTTCTAAATCCAAACTGATTAGGTATAAGTAGGTCATTTACATGAAGAAAAATGTACAGGCGTTTATGAGTAATTTTTCCAGAATTTTAGAAATACTAGGTAATAACGATATTGGTCTATAATTTGTTAAAAGAGAAGGGTCGTCTTTTCTTTTGAAGATTGGAACTACTTTCGCAATTTTTAATGAGTTTGGGCATATTCCAGAAGACAGTGAAAGATTGAAAATGTAAGATAAAGGTGTGGTTATTTGTTTGATGATTTTCTTCAGTATATAAACACTTATTTCATCATGGCCACTAGATCTACTTGGCTTTAATCTGTTAACAATCTCCAATATTTCTTCCTCATCTGTTGGGGTAAAGAAAAGGGATTTGTCGCAGTTTGGTGGAAGAAATTCAGTAAAGTTTGAATGAACATGTTTGTTTTTTATTTTTGAAGCTAATTGGGGGCCAATATTTACGAAGTATGAGTTAAAAGCATCAGATATTTCATCAGGGTTTATGAGTTCTTTGTTGTCATTATAAAAAACGGACGATGTTTCCTTATTATTTTTACCTGTTATTTCATATATAGTTTCCCATAAACCATTTACGTTATCCTTTTGATTATCAAACTTATCAGAATAATACATTTTACGAGAAATACGAATCAAAATACTGAGTATATTTCTATACTTTTTGTAATCTGTAAAATGTTTTGTATTGTGGGTAGTAATCGCCAGTTTATACAATTTATTACGGGTTTTTATTGAATTGATGATTCCCTTTGTAATCCAGGGATGTTTGTTCTTTCTGCGTGTTTTTTTTTTCTTAACTAAAGGAATGTTTTTTTCGATAATAATATAAAAGTTTATCTAGGAAAATATCATAAGCTTTATCGGCGTTATTTTGAAGATACACTTCTTGCCATTCTTCCTTCACTAAATCAAGATTAAGTAATTCAATATTCTCGTCTGATTCTTTTCTGTACATTATCGGCCTGGGTTTTGAAATACTTTTGACGTTTTCAGAATAACGAAGAATAATGAATATCGGTAAATGATCAGATATATCATAATATAAAATACCATTAATGAATTTATTTACAGAAAAATTATTAGAAAAAATATTATCCAACAAGGTTTTAGATGTTTGGGATATTCTTGTTGGGTTATCAATATGGGAATGGAAAGCATATGAAAAAAGAATAGTTTTTAATTTTACCGCTAAAGTATCTATTTTCGTCATGTCAATATTATAGTCGCCCATAATATAAATTTCCTTATTTTCTTGTGTAATCGTGTTGAGGCATTCATCAAAATTTTCTAAAAACATTTCGGTTTTATGATTTGGTGGCCTGTATATAACACCAATTATCTTATTTTTCATTTTATCATTAATGATTTCCACAAACAAGCTTTCACAACCTTCAATATGAATATCAGTTCTTATTTTCACTCGCAGTTCGTTATATATATATAGGGCTACCCCTCCCCCTCTACCTCTCTTACGATCAGAGCGAAATATTTTATATCTATCAAGGCTAAACAAATTTGGAGACGTGTGCCCTAGCCAAGTTTCAGTTATACCGATTGCGGAAAAGGGAAAATTTTGTAAAGAAAGAAGAAGTAGTTCAAATGAATCAAAATTTTTGTTTAAGCTTCTAGCATTCCAGTGGAATAAGCTAAAATCTTTAATGGGGTTATAATTAGTGTCATCATTCCTATTTGTGGAATTACTACGGGAATTATTAACATGACTTGCAGTGGAATCAAGTGAAGATTTGAACATATTATTGAAATCCGAAATAGTGTAGTATTTACTGTGATTACTTATGATACCCTGGTCAGGATGATCGTTGTTATGAGTCATGAGGATTTGAGTGCAAAGTTGAGAATGGTTGTTCTGGGGCCATGTATTTTGTGTAGTACCATGCAATGTTGATGACAACTTCAGGTACAGTGGCCACAATAATTTGGTAATATGAAGGCTACATGTGAAGTATTACAATTTATTGTCATTTTTATGGATGATTCTGCTACACCAATGATGCCCTTCCTTGTGAGTTGCAAACACCTTTATCTCTAATTTACTATAAGAACTGATCTTTTTCATATGAATACTGCAGGAATACATGATGTAATACTCACTTATTATTATCTATACCCATTATTATTATTTACCCATTCATCCACACAGCCTCTTCATTACAGATATTCACAAAATGTATAAAGACAACCTCAATCTCCATTTTGATAGAATATTCAACCTAACGCAGTAACTGTAGAAACCACGCTTCACTTGTTTTTGTTTTATTTATGCATTTACATAATAATAAATTGCTTGTCAGGTGTTTAATGATATTACATAATTATGTTCGTCTCGCTTTTCATTGTACATACTTTATTACGCTTGACACAGGGTCCTTTTATGATTGTTGCTTGAGTGGTATTTTTGAGCTATATGTGACCCTGCACCACAAAACAAACAAAAGGTCACCAGAAATGGATTTTTAGTTAAGGACAGATTCTGAAAGAACAGAATCTAACCTTTAAAATGATGTATAACTCAATTCAAATGGATACTCCTAACCTATATAAATACTGCAAAGAAAGCACACACTCTGGAAAGTGTGAACTGAGAAAAGAGGCTCTGAAGTATAGGGTCTATTCAAGTGCTTAATCTTCACTAAGCCGTGCTACTTGTGCCATGAATGGGACAAAAACATGATGTTAACCACGGTAGCACCAGCAATTAAGAGATTATCAAATTAAGCTGAAATTGAGCATGGTCTATTACCACATTCTTATCATGATAAATGTCAACTTTCTGAGCAGTAGCGTTATCCTGTCAAAAGTTATTAGAGTTGAAAGTGAAGAGGGTGCAAAGAATTTTCAAGAAATGAAAGGGGCCTCTCAGAAAAACCTGATTACAATACTCTACCAGAAAAAGGGAATGTAGAAAAACTGCCGAAAACCCTCTTTGCAATTCAATTTATGATCCCAAACTCAAGAATAATGTAAAAGAAGAACAGCTATTTCAGAAAATATGGAAAACTCAAGATTGACTCGGTTCACCCATTTCACCTTTCTTGAGTCCTTACGTAAAATCAAGGGGTGCGACTTTATGTTTGTTTTGTGATGCACGGTCACATATGAAGTATAAGAAGACGCAATTTGTAAATGACTAATTATCTTCAAGATGGAGCGAAAACGTGATAAAATATTGCTTCCATTGGCTATGTTCTGTACCTGAGGCAAAACTGGAGAATGATATACAAACATGTCGACCAAATAATATGTACGGTTGCCGGTGAAATGCTATGTTCGGCTTCTACGACGAATATTTTCATGTTAAGTAGTGAAACTTGACCTAAATTGGGCAAAACTTCGATTTTGAATTGTAAGGATCCACCAATTTTTGCAAAACAGTTCTCGAACAATTATTGTTATGAATGCACAAATGAGAGAGAACTGATGTATGGGAAGTTGTGAGGTGAGGACACTATCAACTCACTTATTTTCCCTATTCATATTGACTGCAGCTCAAGAAGTGTCTTGCAAAAATTACAGAAACTTCACATTTTCAAAAGTTCCTTGAATTCTACTTTAACTAACTACTTTTTGAATACTTCTTTAACTAACATTTAGCTGATACGGATCGCCAATTTAAAGGGGGCCTCCAGACGATTTTCATAATTTCACATCATGTAGTACATAAATCGTCAGCTCCCTGCAGAGATTTGGGGAATCTATTGTGGTCCTTGAACAGAGAAACAATACTTTGAAAAATCCTTAACAAATTACACTGAGCAGTCTGGATGATATAGGAGCCTCACACATTTCAGAAATGTAGCAGTGTAATTCCATTTTGTAGAATGTATGCATACCTTTTTCTTTTGTTCTGCTTCCTTGAGCCCCAACTCATGCATTCTTATGGTGAGGCTGCCATGCCATCATCCTTGTTTATTGCAATTTGTCGCGAATTTTGAAAACATTCTTATTCCTCAACCCAATATTCTGAAAATCCGTACTCGGTACTGTATAACCAATTTATACCTGTTCGCATGGAAAAGTCTAAAAAATCACCCGGAGGTCTCCTTTTAGCACAAAGCGCCTATTAAAGTTGAAGCGCATTCTTTCCTCCTCCTTGATTATGACATCATGACTATTACCTCTCTCTTAGGGACAATGCCTCCTCAAGGTTGTCCGTGACGTAATCGATGACGTCGTCTGCACCAAGGCTCATCGCCATAGGGACGCCGTCGGTAGCACAAGTTGTTGTCACGTGACCACCCCAAGTCTTGACTAACTGGATAGCAAAGGAACCAACACCTCCTGTTCCCGCCAATATCAACACCCTGTTCAAAAATAAAAATGAAGTGTAATTCCTGCTGTAGTACAGCTGCTTCAAAGAACAGAAATTTCATCATATATGCAAAACACAGGTGATATTTCACTACACATTTTCTTAAGATTATATATATGATTTTGTATGATATTATATATATATATATATACATGGTAATTGACACATGGTACATAATTTCCTATAATCTTTAGATTTTGCCTCTTATTCCGCAAGGATATTGATAGATCGATATATCTTCACATGAAATAATATAACATATTATGTGGTATAAATCATTTGTAAAAACATGTACCTGCTGACGCAGGAATTCCTAATTTCACTAAAATCTAGACTTAACATTCGTTAAAAAAATGTTCTAATGTGACACAAGTGACACAAACAAGTAAAAAAAAAGATCAGTCTTTTCTAAACACAATATGAAATAAAAGTTTCGACACAGGGGCAAGGATTACTTTGCAATATAGTCTGACAATTTAAGAGGGTTAAGTTAAAACATAATGTGTACATAATATTGTAGATAATAACATATCAGAAAGTTCCTACATTCTGGCCAAGAAAATAGGCAATCACACAAGACCAGGACTGACTTTCAATATCAATTCCAAATGACTTCGAATTTGTTATTAAGCTGTTTATCATAAACAATGATAATCTTATATCATTGATTTTATTCTTCTAATAAGTATTTGAGCAACCGGTAAGTTTTGTTTAGTGATAACGTTAGCAGAGTAAAGATCATTTTCAGACTCTTGTTTAGGGTTAGAGTTTGGGTTAGGGCAATGTTTAGGCTCAGGATTGAGGATTAGGGTTAGGGTCAGGGGAAGGTTCTGGGATAATTACCCAGGGGGTAATTGCCCGGGACCCAATATTATGTACAATACATCCCAGACAAGGAGATTCGTTACCTTTTACCCGCAGTAGACTCGGGTCCCAGACCACATTTCTCGACTAGTGCGCTCCATGTAGTAGTTGCGACATATGGCAGTGACGCGGCGGATGAGTGGTTCAGGGTGCGTGGTTTCCTAGCAACCATGTACTCCTTGGCCAATACCAACTCGGCAAATGTACCGGGGGTGTCTGCAGCACCGAGGGCCAGGTACACCTGTCAAGAGACGATACAAACAAGCAAACAAACTAACAAGCTCTCGTGTACATTTCTTACCACACTGTTGAGCCTGATGTTCTTACATTGTTACAAATGGAATGTTTTTATTATTCAAGAAGCACACATTTTCTCTTGAACACATGTTATACACAATTAACTTCCTTTAATGCAAAGTGCTTATATATCCACTCATATACACTAGCGCATACACACACATATGCACACACACGCCCTAAATAAGGTGCACACGCAGAACGACCAAGATAATTGGAAGGACCCCACCCGCTCAGGAAATCCCACAAAACAACAACAACAACAATAACAACAACTTCGACCTTTCAGTTTCTGTATCTTCCAACTTTCTACTCTCAATTTCACTAATCTCATCTCTTCACCCGTGAACGGTGCAACGAGCAAATTACAGGAAATCGGAAAGTAGAGTGAGTGTCACTTTATGAAGTTAAAGGGATCGTACAGTTTTGGTTGAGACCTAATTTCAGGTTTCTAACATTTTTGGTGAGATAATGAGAAACCTCTTATGAAATATGAAAGAGCATGTAATTTTACGAGGAATTCAACGTTTATTTGATGAAAATTGGTTTTGAAATGGCTGAGATATCCAAAAAAGAGCGATTCTAATAAAGTGTGGGACCCACACTTTATTACGATCGCTTTGTTTTACTCTGTTTTTGGATGTTTCATTCATTCCACACCCGATTTTCATCAAATAAACTTTGAATTCCTCTTAAAATGGTATGCTCTGTACCATATTATAAGTGTTTTCTTGGTATCTCGCAAAAAGTTAAAAGCCCAATTCTCATCTCCACTAATACTGTATTAAAAACTACGCATGTCTTTTTTCCTCACCTCATCACTGACCTGAAACTTAGTGACGGATGAACCAACCGCTACGACAACTCCAGAGCAGTCCCGACCGAGAACGAATGGAAGTTCGGCTCCGCCATATGGCAACTAGGTGCAATGCATATATTATGGACGATGTTTATCAAAAATTTGATAAAATAGTTGTAAGGAGCATTTGTTGTGACTTGTGATGAAAATGGAATATATATATATATATATATATATATATATATATATATGCATAATGAGGTGGAGAAAAGGATACAGAGAGAGAGAGAGGGGGGGGGGGGAGCTGACGATATCATATAGAGAGAGATGGATAGGGAGAGATATGGTAACCGCCGATATGGAACGATTAAATTCTTTGATTTTCTGCAGAGTTTATGAAATACATGTACATTCCATTATAGCGATAGCTGCACAGTGTGTCTCGAGTATAATTACATGTAATAAGTACAGTCATAAAGTTCGGGAAGGAAATTACATGCTGGCACAGTGAGCAAGACCTACCTCCCTGGTAAGACATTTCTGTGGAATATCCCGCTTACATCACAAATTTATATAGATGTTCGTTCTTACACTGTATCTTCTCCTTTGGTAAAAAGGAAAGATTCACATTAGTTTGCAATCAGATTTACTCATTTGATATTACAAGGAATAGTATACTTTTGGTTAAGATGGGAATTCAGCTTTTAATTTTATTAGAAAGCACTTGTAGAATATTAAAGAGCATACAATTCTAAAAAGAATCTAAAGTTTATCTCATGAAAATCGATTTTGAAACAGCTTTGATATAAAAAAAAAACGAAGTAAAACAAAGCAATCCAAATAAAAGGTGGGTCGCACCTTTTATTTGGATTGCTTTGCTTTGGAAATCTCAGCCATTCAAAATCAATTTTCATGAAATAAACTTTTAAATTCCTCTTAAAATCACATGTTCTTACATATTTCATGAGAGGTTTTTAATCATCTCAAAAAAATATTCATTGGAAAATGTCGGAAACCTCAAGATCTACACCTCTACCGAAACTGTACCATATCTTTGAGCCCCATCTCAACCAAAACTACACCATTCCTTTGATAATCTTGAGAGCTATTCGAGCGTCAAATGCTTGTCTATATAACATAATCCTTGCCTGCCGTCGAGCGCGTTGTCTGTCAAACTCAGAACGCGCGAATCCCGAGATGAGGAGATGGTCGATGGAATTAACGGACGCGGCGCGCACGCTAACAAGAATGTCATCGGGGTTGACGATTTTCGGGCGAGGATGTTCAGTTTGCAGCTCAACGGCGCTGGCTCCATACTCTCGAAAGATCAGCGCCCTCATTGTCGCCGTGGATGAAAAATACACTCCTCTTGGTTTCCTTGTCGGTTTGGCATTAGATAGTTTGTACAGGCAAGCGGCTGTCACTACTTGGACCCCGGCCTTCCAGGCAAATTTTGTAACTGTAATTGAAAAGCATTATAATAAATCGGAGATGAGTCTCGGGCAACTACCGATGGGCAATTACCCAAACCCTTCTACTGACCCTAACACTAATCCTAATCCTTAAAGGTAGGGGATACCTTTTACAGACCTCCTAAAATGCAGCAAAACATTAAATATGAACCTCAGGGGACTTGTTTAGGCCACTGCTGAGAAATTTGGAAGTCAACAGTTATCTAGAATTTGAATAATGCACAAAACTCAACTATTCAGTAGTTCTGTGTGTCAGCCACACTTATGCCTTTTTTGTTGCAGTCTTCTGTATCTTTTATCTATAAACACAAATCTAAAAGTATAAGAGCTGATGTAATAACATATAGAGTGTGTGGCAAGAATGTTTATAGAAATGTTTGTAAGTTTTGATGAACTTTCTTCACAAAATATACATGATGGACACACATGCAGTGCATGGGTCTGCAAAGGTAGCCTAGTAATGTACTGGAATTTACGGTGAGCCCCGAAAAAAAATCAATTCAAAATCTAACGGTCAATAAAAGTGTACTAAATGTTACCTTCCACTTTCAATACTTTATGGGAGTTTCTAAAATGATACTCTCTTCAATATACCACTGTATTTATACAACTCTTCATTTAAGGCATGCAAATGGGATTCCCTACCTTTAACGTAATCCTAACCCTATTACCTAAACTCTAACCTTAAACCTTACTTTAACCCTAATCTTTACTCTATAACTTTATTACTAACCAGTATTAAGCCGGGGGTGCCCTCGCTGGTAAATTGCCCTGATATGATCGGGGATATCACAAAACATTGATGCCGCGACACATTTCGACTTGTACGTTGCAAATATAGGCATTAAAAAAAAAAAGAATTTGATTTTGTCTAGGTCTCTTCTTGCATGTGTAAAGGGGTAGAGAGAGACACACACACACAAGGAGATAGAGAGATGAAGAGAGAGAGCGAGAGAGAGAGAGAGAGAGAGAGAGAGAGAAGCGTACCATGTTCTTTACGCAGTATTATTATTTTTTCCCGCAGTACACCCTTCAATCGAAAGACAATTTAATGCCGCAAGCGCACTATGTGAAGAGCGATAGAATTTGCATCGGAATTATTGCTGGTGGGGTTTGCCATTATGGGGCTAGCCAAAGAATATACACGTATACATGATACATCTGCCTTCTGTTGGGTTTAAGAGACTTTCCGGCAACAAACAAATATCAATCCATACCCTATCATTTGTACATTATTTATATTGTTTGTTTTGCTTGTTTGTTTTTTTGGTTGCATAAAAAAAAAAGATATTTCTAAAAAATGTGTAACCTATTATCACATTTTGATCAAAACAGTAAAGGGACTGTCCGCATGTGGATACGTCTGGAAATAACACCATTAGTATGATTACGATATGAAACTGACTCATACCATGACTAAGACACCGTTAAATAATGTTTTCTCCATCACCAAAGCCATTGCAATTGCGAAAAGGTTATTTAGACGGCAGTTTCTTTGACGTGTTAAAGCTGAGATATATAGTATCTATACATTCGAATTATGTCTTAACCCAAAGGTGACATCAAGAATATGTAAATTCACTTTGAACACAATATTATTCATTTTACTTGGTGTATTGCTCAAAACTCGATAGAGAAATGTCCTGCAGCAGTGGAATTGTTGTCTTGATAATTGTCTTACCAAAGCCATATGTCCTTGACAATCCAAGTGGATTAAACACTGGGTACTCTTTGCTTTTAAGGCACTGCAACGTGCGCTTCCATTTGTACAATAACGTCTCATAGTTTAAGTTAACAAACATGTTAACGTTAATGTACACGAATGAATACAATGTATTCTCTAACGTTAATGTAAGTGAATGAATACAATGCATTCTCTAACCTGTTCTGTCACTCCCGGTTAGTCCACCTACACAATATCCCTGGTAGGCCTACGCACAGAGACAACTATCCCACGTAAGCGCGCCCACTCATTATGACATATCAATAGTGCACTATCAAACTGGGTTATTTGGAATGGAAAAAAAACCCCGCAATGTTGACGAGCGTTTGTTCTATTACATGTTAAGAGAAAGTATCACTCTGATACTTTTGACTACTGATAATCTCAATAGACCCTACTTAAAGTTTGCACCGAGATGGTGATTGCACGTGTGTGTGTCTATGTATGCAGTGGGGTGGGTGTGACTGGGGGTGAGAGTGAAACGAGCAATAGCTGCTGCTTCTGTTGAAGAAACATTAATATCAAAGGAAGATACATCGTTTGCTTACTGTGTATGGTTCCACACCGAACACCATCCTGGGGAAAGACGAAGATCGCAAGCGGAGATACCAGCAGAACACAGACTAGCAGCGGCTGCGAAGCCATCGTATGTACTTTGACATCCAAAGGATACAGAGACTATGGGCGTCTTGTCACGTTTTATGAATTCATATAATACTATGACTCTATACCATTAACTAATAGCACGTGACTCGATCCTACTGAGAGAGAGAGCAATTTTACGTCCACACTTGTCTCACGTCGTCGGGATAACAGGAAGGAGCTGCAGAAGAGGGCATATACCTAGCTGTCGGTTGAAATGTGTAACGGTGTGTGTCTCGTCTCCAGGTGTGTGTGTGTGTGTGTGTGTGTGTGTGTGTGCGTTTGTGTGTCTGTGTCTGTGTCTGTGTCTGTGTGTACGTGTGTTTATGTGTGATCACACAAAGCTAATACTGGTGGAAACGAAAAGACAAATAGCCATCAGATGACCCCGGCGGTCGAGCGTAATATTAAGGACCCCTAGGTCCAATTGACAACCAAGTGCTTGTTTGTTTTTTTTTTTTCTTTCCGAATATTAGTAGAAGTCAAGCAGATAAAGGATTTCAAGCACAAAGTGAAATAAAAAAATAGACATCTCCAACGTTGAAAAGTCCACGTTCCCTTCTTTTTCAGACCTAAATGACACATTATAGGCCCTACTGCTTGTTTGAATTTGAATTTGATGTCTACTCAAGTGTGCTATTCCGATAATTTCATGCGTTTCAAGTTCCCCTGTAGGATGCTTTCTCTTAAGAAACAAGGGAGACTCTGATTACATTTTATATGGCCTTGAAATACGGCTTGATGATGTATATCCAAAAGATGGATAGATATAACAATTTCCAGATATTCTCATATGATTGTAAATGTTCTTGGAAAATACCAGATGAATTTTAATTTTATCATTAAAGGCATTGTTTACCATTTGCAGATGAAAGGCAAAAACTCAGCTTCAGTGCTTCAAAGTAGTTGTGACATGTGAGTTTGGGATAGAAACAACCAGTGTAAAAATGGTAATCACTATAATCAATGTTAAGTTCTGTAGATTATACAAAAGGTGAACAATAGTTAACCGTCTGCAGTTATGGTTTATAAATGAGAAAAATAGTGATATCTCTCTATATTTTAGGCTTTATTGCAATTTTTTCCGTGGTAGGATGTTTTGTGATACAGCTGACCTAGACATGTGCATTAAATATAACTCGAACATTCTTTTTTAAATAACTGCTCCAAAAGTTAAACAGTACCTTTAACAAACATTACGTCAATACACGCGCAATATTAGTACTCACGACTCAACCCGCTGGATAATTTTAGGACTCGTTCTTCCTAAGTTGTTCCTGGTAAAACGTATTTTACCACTTGCTTTGCTTTCAAGTTGTAAATTCTGGCAGGTTTGTAAATCTTACATTATGGTTGTTTAGTTTTACGTTCTATCTCAATAATTTGCCGCAAGTTACTGTAATATATACGTAATAAGTATAAAACATTATTTAGTAAAGGCCCTTGAGCAACATACTGCTGACAATGGCAAAAGCGTACCGACAATGTGAGCATTCTCTGCACAAAATACCAACACGAAATGCATAACTATATGTTGACATTACTTATTTTCAAATCAATCTTTCATATCAACAAACAGCTTGCACAGGAAATCAATTTAAACATTGTAGAAATTTGAGAACATACCATGCTGCTAACAGTTTGTGCGATGTTTTTCATCTGTATATCTTCTCCGATACAACATGTTTTGCAAGTTACATTGTATATGAACCCCCACAAAGCACAAGTACCTACCGCTAATCCCATGACGTACGATGCCAAATCACAACACTGCCAGCTTAGTTGCCTAAGAATTCAACTGTTAACTATAATATACATGATATTTCGATCCAGTGTATGTAGAACCCTGCTGGAAAGAACACTGTGTCCCACAGTGTGATACACAATGTGAAACACAGTCTGTGTGAACACATTGTGAACACAGTGTGAAATCTCTTCACACTGTTAAATTCGAGTGTTTTAACAGTGTGAATACATTGCGAATCACAAATTCAAAGGGTAAATCATCAATGCATAGTGTGAAACAGAACAGTACTGTGTAAATACCATGTGAAAATCCACACCACAGTGTGAAATAATCTTCACATTGTTAAATTCGAGCGTTTTCACTTATTCAATTCAATTCAATTTAAATGTCGGCAGTCATCTACGTGAACACAGTGTGAACACACTGTGGGAAACTTTGTTCTTTCCAGCCGGGACTGTACGAGAAAAAAAAATCATTACTTCTCTTTATACTTATATATAAAATATATAATATATTATTAAACATATTAAATATATTATATGCACTATCATAAGTATACTAAATACAACCCATGTATACGCCTATTTCAAGATACCACGTTAAAGTGTACACGTGATATAAGCAAATTCAACTTCAAAAGGCCACTTCGTTAGCATATAATGATAATATCGTCATTCTAAATATTTATTCTCATCGTTATCGCCTCTAAATTATTCTTCATCAGGGAATACGTGAAATATTGTTTGTATTATAATGTATAAGATAATAATTTGTCATTTTCTTGAATTCTCTGTCGCTCCCCTGTCAACACTGACAGACAGAGAAACGAAAGAAAATGAATGAAAGAAATCAAGTAATTAAGAAAGAAAAAAGGCATATGATGCAGACGTAGTGGCTTATTACAAAAACACAACAATACGATGCATTCACGTAGTCTTACAATGTTGTAATCTTCAAATGTACCTAAGCCTAACATTGAAAAGAAACGTATGAACTTTTTTTTTTCAGAATTTTACGCTTATTGCATATTTCTTATATGGGTCTTTGCAACGTGCTGACCATTTGTGACCGTGCATATGGCAAGCCATATTACTTTTTAAAAAATTTTTCTGATATCACGAATTCCCTTTCGTGATATCAAAAATTCGAATTTCTGATATCACAAATTCAATTTTTGATATCACAAATACCCTTTGGTTTACACGTAAAACCAATTTTTTATATCACGAAATCGAATTAGTGATATCACAAATTAAATTCGTGATATCACGAATTCAATTCGAGATATCACGAAATCACATTCTTGATATCAAGAAATACATTTTGTGATATCACTAATTCCAATTTGTGATATCATTAATTTACATGGAATTTCAGCACATATCTTTCGCAAAGAAATAATTTGATTTCGAGCATTAGTTTTGCGCTGAAATTCAACCGTAAATTCTAGCGTTTGTTGAGGGCAGAAATACACAGGGAATTCGAGCTTTAGTTCAGTGCAGAAAACCAACGGGAATTTGAGCGTTAGTTGAGCGCAGAAATACACACGGAATTCGAGCATTAGTTTTGCGCTGAAATTCAACTGTGAATTCGAGCGTTAGTTGAGAGCAGAAATACACAAGGAATTCGACCATTAGTTTTGCGCTGAAATTCAACTGTGAATTCGAGCGTTAGTTGAGCGCAGAAATACACAGGGAATTCGAGCATTAGTTTTGCGCTGAAATTAGGCTGTGAATTCGAGCGTTAGTTGAGAGCAGAAATACACAAGGAATTCGAGCATTAGTTTTGCGCTGAAATTCAACTGTGAATTCGAGCGTTAGTTGAGCGCAGAAATACACAGGGAATTCGAGCATTAGTTTTGCGCTGAAATTCAGCTGTGAATTCGAGCGTTAGTTGAGCGCAGAAATACATAGGGAATTCGGGCATTAGTTTTGCGCTGAAATTCAACTGTGAATTCGAGCGTTAGTTGAGCGCAGAAAAACGATACACAGGGAATTCGAGCATTAGTTTTGCGCTGAAGTCCAACTGTGAATTCGAGCGTTAGTTGAGCGCAGAAATACACAGGGAATTCGAGCATTAGTTTTGCGCTGAAATTCAACAATGAATTCGAGCGTTAGTTGAGCGCAGAAATACACTGTGAATTCGAGCATTAGTTTAGCGCAGATATTCCTATGGAATTTCAGGTGTTATCTTTTCATAGTATATAACGATAGTTACAAAAAAAAACCTAAATGAAGAGTTTTGGCAACTCGTCTTCATTTAAAGTGATTAGGAATTGGTTTTAAAAGAATCGATGAAAATAAATCGTTTAACAACATATCTAAAATGCCATTATTGATATGTTGTCAATTACTTCAAAGGCATTATTATATTTTTTTTCTCCATTTCTCGCCACTGATTTGACAGAGACTGGTTGACTTACAACTTTTGTTTGCGTTTCTCTTTACTCTGTCACGTGAAAGATACTCTCTCCCGACCTCCCCCTGTTAGTCCTCCGAGGTTAATAAGAGAGATTTCTCATTGCGCAGATTAACAAAAATGAAGTCCTTCGTACCACTGCTTTTTTCTTACTACAAATTCTAACTGTTTGTTTACCATGGATACTGCTGCATAAACTCCTCATAAGATCTGGATATCTTCACTCTTCTTGATCTGGTCTGAAGACTTTTGGGCTTGTGCATTCCAGTTTTGTTCTCCCCAGTTTTGATTCTTGAATAAACTTGCCTATATGATTACACTTTAAATTATTTTACAAAATCATAAACATAGTGGGGCAGGCAAACTGTACACCCAACACTATTGGTCTTAATGGATACACCCCTTTGTTTTGGAGGACTGATTTTGAGGAGTGAGAAAATGTCTTTAGGAGAAACACGTTGCTTTATGTGACCACCAGCCGACACCAGTGGTGGACATTAAATTGGCAAGTTTACGACTCCCTCTCGCACCCCGCATGACTCACAGTCTCTCTCTCTATATTCTCCGCTGCTGACATACACAGACCAGATTGTTGATTGCCCTCGGTCGGTCCTCCGCAATACAAACACATGGTATATGCTTTTATAACACACATACACATACAACCACACATAGTTATCATCGATTTGGTGGAAGAGTCTTACTGTAAAGGGGATTACCACATGAAAAATGTATCATAATCCACAATAATGTGGTAATTGATGACAATTTGAGGACCAAAACGATGAATTAAATGTAGGCCCTAAGTGAACATAGTATCATTGAATTCATGATAACATGTTGCAAAACAATTGATTTGTATCAATTATTCATCGAATATACCTTGACGATCATTTAGGGAATGATGGATGTGTAAATCTCTCATATATAGTTATTGGTATTTTGAACATTGTTCTAAAAAAAGTTAGCAGTAGTATACCTTCCATCTGAATATCAGCTCAAAAGTAATGTTCCAATTCCCTGTGTATTTCTGCGCTAAAAAAACACACAACAAAACAAAACCACTCGAATTCACAGTTGAATTCCAGGGCAAAACTAACGCTCGAATTCCCTTTGTATTTCTGCGCTAATCTAATGCTCGAATTTACAGCGAGTTTCTGCACTAAACTGACGCTCGAACTCCCTGTGTATTTCAGCGCTCAACTAACGCTCGAATTCACTTTGTATTTCTGCGCTAAACTAATGCTCGAATTCACAGCGATTTTCTGCACTGAACTAACGCTCGAAATCCCTGTGTGTTCCTGCGCTCAACTAACGCTCGAATTCACAGTTGAATTTCAGCGCAAAACTAATGCTCGAATTCACTTTGTATTTCTGCGCTCAACTAACGCTCGAATTCACAGGGATTTAGTGCACTGAACCAACGCTCGAAATCCCTGTGTATTTCTGCGCTCAACTAACGCTCGAATTTACAGTTGAATTTCAGCGCAAAACTAACGCTCGAATTCACTTTGTATTTCTGCGCTCAACTAACGCTCGAATTCACAAGGATTTACTGCACTGAACTAACGCTCGAATTCCCCGTGTATTTCTGCGCTCAACTAACGCTCAAATTCACAGTTGAATTTCAGCGCAAAACTAACGTTCGAATTCCCTGTGAATTACTGATATCACAAATTCGAATTTGTGATATCAATAACTCAATTCATGATATCACAAAATGGAATTTGTGATATCAGAAATTCGCATTTGTGATATCACAAATAAGAATTCTTGATATCACAAATTCAAATTAGTGATATCACAAATTTATTTCGTGATATCACAAATTCGAATTTGTGATATCACGAATTACCATTGGTTTTTCACGTGAAACCTATTTTTGATATCAAGAATTGGAATTTCTGATATCACAAATTCATTTAGTGATATCTCAAATTGAATTTTAGATATCACAAATTCGAATTTCTGATATCACAAATTGAATTTGTGATATCAAGAATGGATTTTGTGATATCACAAATTCGATTTCTTGATATCACAAATTAAGTTCATGTGCTACACTTACGGGAATTTGTGATATCACAAATTTAATTCTTGATATCACAAATTGAATTCTTGATATCAAAAATTTTATTTTTTGATATCACAAAATGGAATTTGTGATGTCAGAAATTAACTTTAAATGTAAAAAAGGCTTGCCATACGTGCACCTCAAAGCGAACATAAAGTCGCACACACTGATTTTGCGTGAGGACTGAAAATAAGTGAAATGGGTCAACCTAGCCGAACTTGACTTTTTCATACTTTCTGAAAGAGCGGGTCTTCTTTTACATTATGCTACAATTTGGTATCAAAAAACGGACAGGAAAATGTGTTGTTTCAGCAGTTTATCTCGAACATTTTTGGTAGAATAGTGTGATTAGGTGTGTCTTTAGAATCCCTTTTTCATTTCTGAAAAACCTTGTCCACACTCTTCACTTTACACTCTAATAACTTTTAAAAGGATACTGCTACTGCTTTGAAAGTTGGCATTAATTATGAACAGAATGTGTTGATGAGGGAAGCTTAATTTCAGGTTAATCTGATAATCCCTTCATTGTTGGTACTCTGGTGGTTTACTTCCTGTTTTTTGTCCCATTCATTGCACAGCCAGCACGGTTTGGTAAAGATTAAGAGGTAAAGAATAGACACTGTACTTCAGAGCCTCTTTTCTCAGTTCCCACTTTTCCTGAGTTTGTGCTTTTTTTCCATTATTTAGATAGGTTAGGAGAGTCCATTTGATTTGAGTTATACGTCCTTATAAAGCTTAAAGTCTGCTCTTTCAGAATATGGTCTTAACTAAAAATTCATGTCTGGTGACTTTTTGTTTGTTTTGAGGTGCAGGGTCACATTTGTAATTACCCTTTTATCTCCCATTTTTTAATTACTTTATCAGTGTGCTTCTTTACGGCTGCCAACTGAAAAAGACACATAAGGTTCAGTTGACTTGTAGGCAAATCTCAAGTGCGTTTACCTTCATCGTGGTACACTATAGGTATAAGGAGGTTGCATTAGAGCACAAGAAGGCCATTTGAGTTGGAGGTGAAAATGAGGAGAAAGAAATGCCAAAGAAGGTAGTAATGTGAGAGGTGCTATGGCGAATGATTAATCAGAGTAATATGCACAATGTCAGATCAACCTTTGAAGGCCAAATATGGTGACCACAATAACTGATATTGACGCCTCTTATTGGCCGAATTTAAATCTGCACGGACGTAAGTGCTCATATTCATAAATCGTATATAAGGCCTCTATTTTGTAAATCCATGGCACATAATCAACATCCTCAACTTCCAACACTACACGTTTTAAACTGTATAATAACCAATGGTCTTCATTGCATAACCACAAAAATGACTACATTTCAAGCATTCCTAAGTTAACCTTGGCGTCAAATGATTCAAGCAGTTAGAAGGCATTCATCATCAATATCATTCGATTTCAATCGTAACTCGTTTGTAGGCTAGTTCGAATTTTCCGTTTCTGCCATCACAATGACAGTCTTGCCCCGTGCGTGTCCCTGGGCCGAAAATTCCAAGGCTTCGTTTGTTTCCTCGAATGGAAATTCCTTCTGAACAACAGGCTTCACCTATTAAGAAATGTAAGGACCCCATTTGAAAAAACAACAACAAACAATCAAACAAACACACACACAAACAAATAAACAAAGGGTAAGTAGTTAGCAAACAAAACCGACGAACAAGGAATCAAAGAGACAAAGAAATGTGTAAAACATTTAAATTTGCCAAAAATGGATTTTTGCTAGTAAACGCTTTATATGTTTTCTGTCGCGTATTTACACTGTCTAAATCTGAGCAAACAAAATCATATGATCATTGTTTTCATCACACTTTTATTCATATTCATTTTCCGTAAATCATTCTGTCGTTGGGGTATGTTTTCACTCAATACAAAACGAAAAAGAAACAGGAGACAAAAACGTTTGTTTCTAGAATTCATTGGCGAATTAGTTGATTCTTATAGAAATTCTTAAATTGCTTGTCTTCATGGACATTATGATCAGAACAGGTGTGAAAGTCGAGAGGGTTATTCCAGTGCTGGACATAACAGAGTCCCACAGTGTGTTCACAATGTGTTCACATAGTCGGCTTGTGAAAACGCTCGAATATAATAGTGTGGAAATGATTTCACACTGTGTGTTTTTTTTTACAGGGTTCATATGCTAATATTCTGTTTCACACAGTGAATTAGTGATTTAAAATGTATTGAATTCAACGTTGTGAAGAGATTTCACAGTGCGTTCATTATTTGTTCACACTGCTTCAAATGGTCTTTCACACTGTGATACACTGTTCTTTCCAAAGGTAATCAACCTGTGTAACTCTACTGAAAAGAACACAGTGTCCCACACTGTTTTCACAGTGTGTTCATGTAGTCGACTATGTGAAAACGCTCGAATGTAACAGTATGAAGATGATTGCACAATGTGGTGTGGTTTTCACACAGAGTGTTCACATAGTAATGCTTTGTTTCACAGTGTGATTTGACGACTCACATTGTGTTCACACTCTTAATACGCTCCAATTTGACAGTGTGAAGAGATTTTACACTGTGTTCACAATGTGGTTATCATACTGTGTGACACTGTGTTTTTTTTTTTCCAGCACGGAAGGATGTTTGCATTCCAACATATCATGCTTTTATTGCATTTCTTTTTCACATTTATTATGCAAGAAAGAGAGAGCGAGCGAGAGAGAGAGAGATTTCTTGGCAAACCATGCCTTAATTTCCAAAACATTTTTCTTTTGTGCGTTCTGCTTTGATTTCATTTCCTTTTAGCTTTAAAAAAAAAAAACAACTGAGACACTAAAAAATTCTATTCTTTGCAATCAGCATAAAGTGAAGGTAATTTCAATTTGAAATGTTTTGAAGTCGTTTTTAACTATTAAATTTCAACAGGGCAACACATCTTCTCTTTTTGAACACTATTAATATGTCATACCTCTCCTTCTTCAATCAATTCAGCCACTTCTTCGAGGGCTCTGCCGTTTGGTTGGTTGAATGAAAAGGTGAATCTGCGGCCAGTGAAGAATTCCTGTTGAATAGGCCATGATGTGGACAGTCAGAAAAAAAAAAATTCATGTACATACTGGTGGTTCCTATATTCAAATTGTATATCGCGTATCAACAAATGTAATCCAAATTTAGAGGTCTACGGTCAAAGTTAAGAGCCGCATGATATTTGTGAGGAAAGGAGAACTCTTCTTTATCTTTATTGGTTACTAGTTTACTTGACAAAAGTCATGCATGACTGAGAACATCATTTTTAAAGGCAGCAATGACAAGTTGCACTTTTCCAAGCTTGAGTGTTATCATGAATGAGCATTGGAATCTTCATATCCGGGTTGTTGCATATTAGGCAGCTAACTCGTCGCAAATGCATCTTTACAGCTCCTGGAAATGACGAAGAGTCACACACACCTTATTCAGTTATTCGCCAAGTAGTCCCCGAAGAAAAAAAAAATTACAAGGTGTGAGGTTTCGGGATTTCGGTTGCCATTTAGTGCCTTGGTTGAGGGCAACGTTAAGTCTTTCTCCAAAAAGTTCGATCAGGCGATTGCTAACCGCGACAAGACGACGGGTTGGTGTACCTTGAGCCCACCAGATTAATCTGAATACAGTGTTCCGTGAACCTGTCGCACAAAATGTTTCTCCAGTTGCAGTACAATGTCTTCATTGAGTATGATAAGCAGATGAGGGTACATGTTACCATTCACTTTCCTTCAGACGAAAAAGGTGCGATTACCTGGCCACTCCCAGACGAAGGCCAACCCACAAAGAACATAATTTTTTCTCTCTTCATATCTTAGACATGGTATGGTCGCTGCGTGCTACGTGTTAAAAAGGCAGGTGGCCATGTTGAACGTTATGAACCATAAATATGTGATTTAAGGTAAATTTAATGCAGTACATTCTTGTGGTATACTTTTGGATAGCGTACGAGTTCAAAGCATATTGTTATTATGATATATAATTTCATAAGTGATCATGCACATCATAGTAAGGAATGCAGCTGCATCAGTTTGGCAATGATACGTTGCTCAAATATCTTACCTGCATTTTCCAGCCGAGTATAAGGAAGGTGTTCTGAAGCGTTCCGAGGAACTTTCCATGTTTCTTTAGGTTGAGAAAAAATGGCACGACAATAGTGACAATACGCCCTCTCGCGGCAAGGGCCGACTGCGTCAGTTGAAAGTAAGCCGGGCCAAGTGTGTCGAAGATCACATCGAACCTTCAGAAAAATTAGAGTGGAAGACAAGGTGTTATGATTATTTATTTGTCAGTGTTTATTTTCCTTCATCCTTGTGATACATTTATTGTGATTTTTTGACGTTGTTTTTGCTTCAAGTTTTTAAATCTTTCACGAATGATTAATTCTGCAAAAAGTTGATTATAAGGTATTATTAACAAGCTGATCTTCTGATACGAAATAGAAGTGTCCAATTTTACACAATAGCATTGATATGATCGTTTATATGCCTGCTCATCATTCAAGCACAGGTAATACCTACAGAGCACTCTGTAGCTTGACCAGAAATGGGCACTTCTACTCGAGTTACATTCGAAAAGAAATAAAAAACAAGTATCATTTCACGTATACTAGTAGTTTCACGCGTGTTATGAGTTATCGGATGAATGAATACTTACGTTTGTTGACAAAAGACGCATAAATGAATATAAGTAATAATGTTCTTGTTTCTTTGGTATCGCTAAGATATCTTCTTAGCAATGGTTTCATCTTGCTCTTATTTTGTTATTACGAAATTTGCTCCTATCTTGTTATTACTGCAACAAACTAAACTGTGCAAATGATTGTGATAAATTTGATTTGATTTATGCGCTGATTTTTAACTGTTCTATTTTCACTTTTCATTAATTTGTTAGACACTGTTAATACCTACTGACAAGAATTGTATGTCTTTGATATGTATTGAAACCTCTGAAAATCAACGCCTGCTGAAGGGCTTCCAACTCACAAATGGAATATAGTATCTTCTGAAAGAAAATCATATATATCATATCATATCATATCATATATCATGATCATATATCATATCATGTCATATCATATCATATCATATCATATCATATCATATCATAATCATATACGGTTCCATGACATTTGCCCTTCTTCTTCTTCTTCTTCTGATTAAGTCTGCCTCCTTCAATAGACTGAAGATTCTTGCAGACTGGTGCTATTTACATTATAATACAATTTATTTACAGATATTTACAAGCACATAGAAAATTTGACGAAAATACTAGCCACTGTGATCAACCGTTAGACGGTTTCGAAATGATCCCACAGATGGCGCTGAAACAATTTCTGACGACAGGGAATTCCAGTTCCTTACAGTTCTTGGGAAGAACGAATGGCGATGCGATTCAGGTCTCGAATATGGTACCTGGTAGGAGTGTGGTTGCGAGGCTCTCGTTAACTGAGTAGCCTGTTTCATGATATAGTCCTGTGCTGAAAGAGGAGTGAGATTATTGTGTATTTTGTACATCATAATTAGCCTGTCATTTTCTCTGCGCTGTTCCAGAGTGGTCCAATTAAGTTCTTGTAGCATTTCGGTGACACTCGAGGTGTTATGGTAGCGATTTAAAGTGAATCGCGCAGCTCTTCTCTGGACCATTTCCACTTGGTGGATTAGGTTCTTGGTAGATGGGTCCCAAACTGTGGAAGCATACTCAACAATTGGTCGAACCAACGTTTTGTAAGCTGTGGCTTTAACATCAGATTTTATGCGAAGATTGCGTTTTAGAAATGCAAGCACGTTATTGGCTTTATTGACAGTATTGTTAATGTGTTGGGTCCACTTCAAATCAGAAGTGATGGTTACACCCAAGTACTTCACGGATTCAACAGATTTGCCCTTGCGACAATATTGCTCCCATGAAATATCTGCACGCTCAAAGCATAAATTCTACCCACAAACATAAGCCCAATTCTAATCCTGATCTTCGCATCGAACTAAACCTGAAACCAATCACAACCCTAACCCTAATAACTCTAACCCCAAGTCTTTGGAGACAACCCTGCTGGAAAGAACACAGTGTCCCACAGTGTGAGAAACACAGTGTGAAACACAGTGTGAACACAATGTTAAACAAAGCATTATTATGTGAACACTCTGTGAAAACCACACCACAGTTCTTATCTTCACACTTTTAGATTCGAGCGTTTTCACATAGTCGACTATGTGAACACACTGAACATATTGTGGGACACTGTTCTTTCCAGTAGGGACTAGGACGGGAACAATTGTCGCAGGAGCAAAAGTCGTGTCACCTATTACATTCAATCATGCCGATTAATTTCATGGTCTCATACAAAAAAAAAAAAAATGTTCAACCATTCATCGATGGATGTGGAAAGAAAATGTATGACGAAATCAAATTTGTGCAGAATGAAATACAGATGCATGTATTGATTGTTTTAAATGTTGAGAAGGACGGAGAGACTAATCAGCCATGTTATAAGCTACCAATTATCTTTTATTGGACAATGATCTGCTCTCATGCTAAGTTTTAAAGCAAACTCGAGTCTGCTAAGAGACGAGATAATTTACGTTAGTGATATAAGTTGAGATATATTTCAACTTATATATTTTGTTCATCGTGTATGAAAGACTTCCTTCGTCTCCTGTCTTCGTCTCGATTATACAGAGTAAAGTTAACGTTACGACAGAAATTCCTCTTTCAAAGTTTCCTTTATTCATTTTGTGTGGGTGTGTGTCTGTAACTCTGCTTTCCATGGGAATGGGCATAAGTTGACCCATTTCGGGAAAATAGTACTGTTTAAATAATGAGATATAATTTCCATTATGTAAAATCCTGTATTGTATTTTATATTGCAAGCCAAGGGCAAAGGTTAGAAGGTTAAACTTATTTGAAATTTTGAAGGTAGTACTTTGTGACCTATTTTAGTTGTTGCAGTTTCCTTGAACAATTTTATTTTTTCAATGTCATATACGAGGGTAGAATCACTGTGCAGAGGTAACGTTCAGACAAAGGGTAGATCATACTGTTTAAAATAAACGTAACGACAAAAATTCCTCTCTCGAGGTTGACCATTCTTCTAAATATACGGGTATCAAATAGCCCTTAAAAAATAGACCTACCCGTACAATAGTACAATTGTACTACCATCTATGCAGACGTAATATCATCAATGTTCACCTTAATAATGATATACGGAGATGCCTATCATAAAATGATAAAAACCCTCTGCAGTCTCTCCAAGGTTTTTTTTTTTTATGTGTATACTTTTTCATTTTTAAGGGAAGTTATAACGATGATCGAATTCCGTTTCTTCGTTTTCCTGGACTAAATTGACCATAAAGAGCCAACCTTTTTGATACTGTATATTAATGCATAACAACGGGTATATGGCTTTATTATCTCACTTCCTCTATTTTCTATTTCTTCCATGGCTGCTTTCTAGGAATGCCTCGTTCAATTACATACAGCTTTTCTGCACGTAAGGTACGCATAGAAAAACACTTCCTAGCCCCCTGGTATGGAAGGCTCGGAAAATGGTTTTATTGTAAACGTGTAATACCGTTACGCAATCTGCTCCCAAAGGCGGAGGAAGTTATTGTTTTTTTTTTCTGTAAAAATTTCAAAAAGGGAAGCATAGAATGATATAACAAACTCGTAGGTGCTTCAGAATATTAGCCATTTTTGAAGTGCAAATTTCAAGTCGTTGCACCCAGGATGGTTATATGAAGTAATTTCAGACACACACCTCTCCCTCTTAGACAAGGCCTCGCCAAGATTTTCACTGACGTAGTCGATGACGTCATCGGCTCCAAGACGTTCCACGAGTTGAACACCATTGGCTGCACACGTGGTTGTCACGTGACCGCCCCAGGCTTTGATCAGTTGGATTGCAAACGTTCCTATCCCGCCTGTTCCCGCGAGAATCAACACTCTTTAAAGAAATGAACAATGATAAGACAGCGTTTTTCTCAACCTTGCGTAAAATTGGGCAATAAACGGGCAATAGATATTGTCAATTCAAGAGACGGTACGGCCATATTCGGATCAATTTCCACTAACAATCTATGTGCATCATTTTTCAATGGATTTATCGCCTTTTGGTTGCAACCTCTTCATTGGAAGAGCTTGCAGCCAAATTTAAGGCGATACATCCATTGAAAAATGATGGATTTAGCGCCTTCTGGAAGTAAGTTCTTCATATACTGAATTAGTTTTCACAATCTGTACTTCTCTTTATCTTCAAATTATTCAATAATATGAACCGCAAAATGTATACTACAGGTATTATTTTTGTCGATGACGGAAATAATTGAAAGTGAATTGAATTGAAACATTATAAAAAGCCGCCCATAGCGTTCTTATCGTATTGTCATTTTCAATCGTAGCTGCTGTTCTTTTTTCGCCGTTGGTTCCTTTTTTTTTTCATATCTGTTGTTGCTTTTTCATACTAGCCAATAACACTAAAATCTATTGGGAAATATCATGAAGTGAATTATCAAATATCCATCTCTATAGAATTCAGTAAAATACATGAAAAGCCCACTTGCAAGTATTATCAAGGCATATCCTCATTATTTCAGCAAGTAGTCTCCAAATATTATGGCATTATTATCATGTTTTTCATTGTTCTCTGTCCTAAACCCAAGCATGCGAATAAACTACAGACACACCTTTTTCCAGCGGTAGTCTCAGGAGTCAGACCGCACTTATCCACCAGTGCTGCCCATGTGGTGCTTATGACGTAAGGCAGGGATGCGGCAGAAGAGTGGTCTAGAATACGCGGTTTCCTAGCCATCATGTACTCCTTGGCCAGCACAAACTCGGCAAACGTGCCGGGCGTGTCCCCGGGTCCGACGGACAGATAAACCTGATGGAGTAGAAAAAGTACTCTTCATAACACTAATTCCTATCATGATTTACTTGTAAGGTTTGTTTTTCTCCTTCTTCCTTTAAACAGATAATAACAGAAGAGGTATTGACTAGCCAAAGGGATCGAATCATAAGTATATCCTAAACTAAAGGAGAATTTTGTTGTAGGTCTACTTCGTATGAATACCAGTTAGAATAGTTGGCCTTTATATCCATAAGCAGAAAGAAGAAGATCAGATACTTTTCTTCCTGGCTGATTCACGGAAGCCTTACGTCGAGGTAAAATGTAGAAATGAAAAAAAGAAATAATAAAGATGATTAATGGTAACGTTTGAAAATACACTGATCCGTTACCCCTCTAAGTGTGCTGTCTCCGATGGGTGTTTTTCTTATTCTATTTTATTTTTTTAAAGGAAAGGTCCATTAGGTCTATTTTCAATTTTTGAACCCCCAATGACATGCTATAAAGTAGTGTTTAATACGGAACTGAGAAACATACTTCATCTCCGACGCTGAACTTCTTCACTGATGTCCCCACAGCTTCGACAATTCCAGAGCAATCCCGACCTAGTACAAAGGGAAGCTCAGCCCCACCGAACGGTAACTGAAAAACACAAGCACACAATAAAACAAGAACAACGAACTTACAAACAGATATGACATCCAAATTCATGAAATTAGCATCTACTCACAAATATGTCATCGTATATATTGTTGGTATGAAAACGAGAAGCCATTTTTGTAGGCAGCAAATGTAAACATTATATATATATATATATATATATATATATATATATATATGAAGAGTTTATTCGCAAAAACCGATAAGACCAGTTTTGAAGATTTTGAAGTAGGGTCTCTGTCATAAAGTACAAAATAATACCTTTTAAATTATATATTGGTCATTACATATAAAGGTACACTTTTGAAGTCATGGTCAAAAGAAGCAAAATGTTTCTTATTATTCTCTTTATTTTTCTTGACCTTTAACCCGTTGAGGACGAGTCCCGAGTATACTCGGGCAGGTGTCTATGGGAAATGCGTGTTGTAGCAAAATCAAATATCTCCATTTGGCAAATATGGACTTATTGGTTTTTGCGAACATACACTTCATATAATTATATATATATATATATATATATATATATATGTGTGTGTGTCTGTGTGTGTGTGTGTGTGTGTGTGTGTGGGTGGGTGCGTAATGGAAGATACGCTAACATCACACTTACAATCAATTTTATTGTTGTTGTTGTTTGGTCTTCTTCGACATGAAAATCAGCAGCTGCGTTATTGTGTTTGTTACTTGTTGCATTACAGAATGTGAGTCGGTCATAAGCACGCTCTTTTTTTTAACACGATCAAAATTTAGTACAACTAACAAAATAATGGATTGTTACACACACAAACAAACCACCAAACACACACACAAAATCAACAAAAATTTCAATGTTGTGTTTGACCACAATGTATTTGAATGCAATGCGTTGCACAAAACATAGGCCCATTTCAATGCAGCACGTAGGCAGAATACACCGGTTTTTCCCACATCATCTATAGAACAATGAATCTTTGTAAGCTGTCTATGATAAGTGAAATTGATCGACGAATTTCTTTCCAAAATACTTACATTTTGTCTTACATTATAAATGAATTCTTGACGGACGTGTTTTCTCTTTTTTGACTGTCAAGACACTAAGCTCTCCAAAATGAAAATTCTTATGAGAAAAGGGGGAATCAGGCAAAGGCAAAATACATATGCGTTCTCTTCAAAAAAAAAGTGTTAAATCCATTTCTGTTCCGTCCCTAATGGTTCTATACATCGAGAAGGATCCAGTTTGAATGAATTTGAATGAACTTTGAGCTGCCAGCATAAAGGCAAGATTGGCTGAATTTCCTATTGGCTTTCAAGATTACCTACATATCACTTGATTATTTGCTTTGAAATTTCATTTTGTAGGCAGGAAGGACACGGGAAGACTGAGGATGTGCAGAGATAAATCATGCCAGAAAAAAAAAAAAAATACGCGAAGCCACAGGAACCATTCCCACAAAAACATGTACGTGTTGTCAATCACCGTGCTAAACGTTCTGCAAGAAAACGTGCTTATTCGACAAAATCCCCCATGCTATTCTTTCCTTAAAATTGTCTCTATTACATTTTGATGGAGGCCAATGCAAGAAAATATATGGGAACATGTAAAATGAATGCAATCCAAAGGTTTATCCCTTTCCGACCTTACCACCAAAATTGGATTTAACACAGTTTGAAAGGAACACTTTACAATTGAGAAAACTTAAATAGATATGAAAGTAGATCAAAAAGATAGGCAGATGCATAGAGAGACATCCATTATACCCTAAGAAATAAAAATATTTATGAATAGGTACCGAACAATTGATTGTGTACACAATCTCATAGATCAACATATTCGATCTGCCCAGACAATGAAACATCCCACTTTACTATTCAACGCTTCCCTTGCATTAATGCTGGTAGTTCCTACCTAATGATTGACGTTTATATTAAGTAGAAACGAAAGGTTTATAGGTTTGATACTATGAAATTATTGCAGTGTACTTTGACCCAGTACTAATGTCGACCGTACTTTTATATTTTGATCGATCAAGTTAATGGATGCAATCTAAAATGTTTTCTATTCTCATTGGCATGTTTGCCTCCTCATGTTTACGGGTATACTGCAACCCACTTTATCCTGCAGGTCGAATAAGGGCGTGTCTTTAAAGAAATACCCTTAACTCACGGATGACTGTTAAAAATGAAAGGGATCTCTACTTATCAATACGTCCTTCTGCAATAATTTCAAGCACTATTCTGTTCTACTGGTTGATTCAGCAGAAGTGTGCATTTCGAAGAATGCCCCCCCCCCCAAAAAAAAATACATAAATCAATAAATAAATCAACCACTTCAACCGTCGTGTATGTATTAATATGGCAACAAACTAATATCTAGAGTTATTCCTTCTGCCAGATTTTCAAGGTGTTTTCATCCACTCTCCTGGGTGTTATTGAATTGACAGAAAAAAAAAATCTTGTGACGAACCTTTCTGCAAAGTATGTAAACTATTTATCCGTTTTAAACTCAATTGTGAATCTACAGAGAAGATACTCTCTTTAGTCGTGTCAAGGGGAAGAAAATTGCTGAAAAGCCAAAAAATGGTCTGAAATATCTAAAGAGCAACAATTCAATAACTTATGCAAATAGACTGCAAGAAAATGTCGGCCTTAAAAAACCTACCCCCCCCCCCCCAAAAAAAAAAAAAGACAAACAAACAAACAGAGGAAATGATATCATTTGCATGGGCTCTTCAGTACACCACCTCAACGTACACTGTAGTGCCCAATTTCATGGCAAGGTCAATTCTAATTGGGTTCAACGTCACAACCGCTTTCATAGGATTGAAATTCTGTGTGCTGGTTAAGAAGAACTGCTTTCGTGAGTTCCTTAGAGCAGTAAAGTAAAGAAATTGTAGGGAACAAGAACATTGGGTTGGCATGGCCGGAATATCGCTATGATTCAAGTTTGTTTGGGTTTTTTTAAGAGCAAAGAGTTCCTACGTGTCTAACCAATATCCTCATTAAAAGAAGAAAGAAAGAAAGAAAGAAAGAATGAGCAAAGAGTTCCTATAGGTGTCTAACCAATAACCTCATTAAAAGAAGAAAGAAAGAAAGAAAGAAAGAAAGAAAGAATGAGCAAAGAGTTCCTAGGTGTCTAACCAATAACCTCATTAAAAAAGAAAGAAAGAAAGAAAGAAAGAAAGAAAGAAAGAAAGAAAGAAAGAATGAGATCCGGTAGGACAGATTGCTACAGAAAGGGCAAAGAAGGGAGAATGATAGGCAAATGTGTCATTTTCATTGACAGATTGCAGTTATAATCAGCATACGAACACATAAAAAAGAAGAAAAGCGGAAACTCTATTGAAAAGTTATGAAAATGTTAAAATTTCTTTTGCAGGATTAGAATAACACCTGAACGCGCTGTTTTTCGTTTGTTTTCTTTGATTTCATTTCATCGTGGTTCAAATTATTGTGAATATTGGTTATTTGCTGAATGGACTTTGTCAGAGCATTGAACGTTACCTGTCGCGCTGCGC